>NW_019942921.1:177567-235639 GCF_002910315.2 Salvelinus sp. IW2-2015 | reverse complement strand
CACTCTCTATTCCAGTTGTGGTCTCTATAGCTCAGTTGGTGTGGCATGGCGTTGCAACACCAGGATAGTGAGTTCAATTCCCGGGACCACCTGTACATAAACTGTATGCACGCATAACTGTAAGTTGCTTTGGATAAAAGAGTGGACACAAGAGATCCTCGATGATGTCAAACAGTTGTGCTTGTAGTCCAGCCACTGACCTGTTGGAAGATGCAGAGATGGGGAAAGGTTCTGGAGATGTCCAGCTTGATCAGCTCCAGACTGGCCTCTCTGTCCGCCAGAGATGAACCTGCATCTACACACACACACACACACACACACACACACACACACACACTTCCTTTAACCAACTCTCATGTTCCCTAACCTTCTGTAGGATTTTTTGGGATTCAATGCAACTCAGATTTAAATTCTCAGCCCTTTGTGAGTGAGGTCAAACGTTTCCAATAGCACTTCAGAGAAAGAAGGGGATAAAGATGGAGAGACGAAGGGAGACGAAAGAGAAGTCTTCTCTACCTTCAGTCACTGGTTCTGTAGGCATAGACTTCCACTTGTCCCTGGCCCTGGCCAGACAGATGTTGTACAGCTCTGTGGAAGAATACATCACAACACTGATCACTATGTGCATACACACACACACACTCTAAAACCTGCCATTGAACACTCCGTTGCTACAATTAACATGGAAGTAAACTACAGCATTACTGTCATAGTCCCTCTATCTAAAAGCCTTCCGCTGCAGCACATCAGGCCTGGACAGCCTCAAGGTCTTCTCTCCAGTAKCAACGAGCTATTCAGTGTCTCAGTGGTGCTGTGCTTATCTACAGGCCTTGTCCCTGCTGCCCTCTAGTGAGAATAACTGAGGAGAGAGAGGAGCGAGAGAGGTGTGTGATATATGATCCCATTTGGTTTGGATGTAACTGACAGAATGGGCCACCAGAGGGGGTGGTTTTTCACTGAGTCATGCTGAAATTGAGACCTCTGGTATCTACAGTATTCTAAGTCCTCTTTTTCCACACACACACAAAAGGCAATATGGGGTGTGTATAATTCAGTAGCCTCTCTAAGACCTACAGTGAGGTGTGTGTCCTACCGTGAGTGATGTTGAGCTCATTGCCCACCGCCAGGCTCCAGACCTTGCCCCTGACGCTAGGGGGCACACCCTGCCACCAGAGATCCCTGACCCGCCGAGAGTTACACATGGTGCTCCAGTTGGGCAGAATCTCCTGGTTCCAGGTCTGGGCGGCGTTGCCGATGCTCTCCTCCAGCTTGCACCTGTCCTCCAGTTGCTTCCTCCTCTTCTGGGCCTCCTTGAGCTCTACGGAGGCAGAGAGGGGGAGCGAGGCAGAGAGGGGGAGCGAGGCAGGGAGGGGGAGCGAGGCAGGGAGGGGGAGCGAGGCAGGGAGGGGGAGCGAGGCAGAGAGGGGAGCGAGGCAGAGAGGGGAGCGAGGCAGGGAGAAGAGACCGTTAGATTACAATATCTATTACATTACCATGATATAGTGTCCTTCTAGGACCACTGATCTGCAGGGTGTCATGGCTGTGAAACAGTACAGTGGGAACCAATCCAGTCAGTTTTCATGACGGAGCGGGGACAAGAAATGGCAGCGATTATAAAAGTATCCAAGGCTGCTTTTACACAGGCAGCCCAATTCGGATATTTTTACTACTTTTTCCCCAATCATATCCAATCACACATTCTTTTGGCAAAAGATCAGAATTGGGCTGCCTGTGTAAACGTAGCCTAAAAAGCTGGAGAAGTGGAAAGGCATCCGTTCCTTTTGACTATAAGTGATCATGACAGCTAGGAGAACTTCTCGAGCCCTGGGAGAGGGCATGTCCCTATGAAAGAGGTATGATCCAGATGAATGAATAAATCATGAACAGTCACCTCTCTTCTTGGCCTGGGCCACCATCTCCTCATACTGTTGTCTGTGTTTCTGGGCCTCCTCCGCAGGCTTGGCTGGCAGATTACTGCAACACACACACACACATTGTAGTGAGTGACTGTGTGCGTGCGTGCGTGGTTTGAACTTGGTGCCTTGCATTATTCATGGTGGTTGAGCTGCTGGTGTATTGGTGGAGAAGGCAGGCAATGGAAAGAATGAGTGAGGGAGGGATGGAGAGGGGGAGGGGGGGTGGAGAGAGACCTTGAGTGACCTTGGCCTGGTCTCAGATGATTGCTTCACTAAGCCAACCCTCCTGTTGATCTGACACACCCTAACCCACACCTTACACCTCTAAATATTCTATATGTTTACCATTTGTTTGCATAACATGCTTTCACTCGGAAAATGTGTGTTCACAGCAGGGAGGCCCACTCGAAGCTGCGAGACAGAGCGCGAGACCGAGACAGAGAGAGAGAGACCGAGACAGACAGAGAGAATAGACAGAGAGAATAGACAGAGAGAATAGACAGACAGAGAGAATAGACAGACAGAGAGAATAGACAGACAGAGAGAATAGACAGACAGAGAGAATA
The DNA here is from genome assembly GCF_002910315.2 of Salvelinus sp. IW2-2015. Lineage (NCBI taxonomy): Eukaryota > Metazoa > Chordata > Actinopteri > Salmoniformes > Salmonidae > Salvelinus > Salvelinus sp. IW2-2015. Next base: position 233,157 of record NW_019942921.1, on the reverse strand, counting down.
GACAGACAGAGAGAATAGACAGAGATAGAGATAGAGAGAGAGAGACACACTAAACTGCCAGCAGCCTCTAACTAAACTACCTCTCATATAAGAGTTAGGAAACCACATGGGTTAGTTAGTCTGGCATGAAGGAGACAGAATGAGAGACGAGAGGAGAGACCGAGACAAAGTACAGGCTCAGTGAGCACAGCCTTGCCACTGAGAAGGGTAGACACAGGAAAACCTGGCTCCCTGTATGAACCCTTATTCAAGGTTTCAAAGACKTCTCTGATGAGAATAGGCTCCTGTCCTGTTGGGSGAGGACGCAGAGAGCTYTGGGTTGGCAGCGCACAACATTGCTGGCTGCCATAAGATGAGGGACAGTGTCTGAKAGACCAAACAACCTYCACATGTCCTCTATGCTTATRGTTATTGTTCAATTTATGGTTYTTTTGATRCTTGGTTATTGTTGTTCCGTTGACAATTTTGATTCTTATTATTTTCATATTGTAAATATCCAAAGTAAGCTTTGGCAATATGTACAGTCGTGGCCAAAAGTTTTGAGAATGACACAAATATTCATTTTCAAAGTCTGCTGCCTCAGTTTGTATGARGGCAATTTGCATATACTCCAGAATGTTATGAAGAGTGATCAGATGAATTGCAAAGTCCCTTTTTGCCATGCAAATGAACTGAATCCCCCCGAAACTTTTCCACTGCATTTCAGCCCTGCCACAAAAGGACCAGATGACATGTCTCGTTAACACAGGCTGTCTCTTATACACATCTAGATGTGTATAAGAGACAGATTTATGGTTATTTTGATCCTTGGTTATTGTTGTTCCGTTGACAATTTTGATTCTTATTATTTTCATATTGTAAATATCCAAAGTAAGCTTTGGCAATATGTACAGTCGTGGCCAAAAGTTTTGAGAATGACACAAATATTCATTTTCAAAGTCTGCTGCCTCAGTTTGTATGACGGCAATTTGCATATACTCCAGAATGTTATGAAGAGTGATCAGATGAATTGCAAAGTCCCTCTTTGCCATGCAACAAAAAGGGCTTCACAGGCAAGGATATTGCTGCCAGTAAGATTGCACCTAAATCAACCATTTATCGGATCATCAAGAACTTCAAGGAGAGCGGTTCAATTGTTGTGAAGGCGGCTTCAGGGCGCCCAAGAAAGTCCAGAAAGCGCCAGGACCGTCTCCTAACGTTGATTCAGCTGCAGGATCGGGGCACCACCAGTACAGAGCTTGGTCAGGAATGGCAGCAGGCAGGTGTGAGTGCATCTGCTCGCACAGTGAGGCGAAGATTTTGAGGTTGGCCTGGTGTCAAGAAGGGCAGCAAAGAAGCCACTTCTCTCCAGGAAAAACATCAGGGACAGACHGATATTCTGCAAAAGGTACAGGGATTGGACTGCTGAGGACTGGGGTAAAGTCATTTTCTCTGCTGAATCCCCTTTCTGATTGTTTGGGGCATCCGGAAAAAAGCTTGTCCGGAGAAGACAAGGTGAGCGCTACCATCAGTCCTGTGTCATGCCAACAGTAAAGCATCCTGAGACCATTCATGTGTGGGGTTGCTTCTCAGCCAAGGGAGTGGGCTCACTCACAATTTTGCCTAAGAACACAGCCATGAATAAAGAATGGTACCAACACYTCCTCTGAGAGCAACTTCTCCCAACCATCCAGGAACAGTTTGGTGACGAACAATGCCTTTTCCAGTATGATGGAGCACCTTGCCATAAGGCAAAAGTGATAACTAAGTGGCTCGGTGAACAAAACATCGATAATTTGGGTCCATGGCCATGAAACTCCAGACCTTAATCCCATTGAGAACTTGTGGTCAATCCTCAAGAGGCGGGTGGACAAACAAAAACCTACAAATTCTGACAAACTCCAAGCATTGATTATGCAAGAATGGGCTGCCATCAGTCAGGATGTGTCCCAGAAGTTAATTGACAGCATGCCAGGGCAGATTGCAGAGGTCTTGAAAAAGAAGGGTCAACACTGCAAATATTGACTCTTTGCATCAACTTCATGTAATTGTCAATTAAATCATTTGACACGTATGAAATGCTTGTAATTATACTTCACTATTCCATAGTAACATCTGACAATAAGACACTGAAGCAGCAAACTTTGTGGAAAMTAATATTTGTGTCATTCTCAAAACTTTTGGCCACGCCCGTACAATGTTTTAATACATTCTAAGGCTGCATGATGCGACGCTAATGATGACTTGAAAAATGTTGCACGAAAAGGCATGAGCTCTGCTTTGTGCAGGTTGCACACGCCTCGAATTTCCCGGCAGCATCCCCTTGTGTGGCCGTAATGCCCTCTAAAAAGATCCATGCCTTTTGCAGACAGTGGTCCTTGTGCCGAATATAATAATTAGAATTATCTTCTCCCGGCTGCGTGCTCCGAAGCATCTCTTACTCACACGGCTCTCTCTCATATCTCAATTCTTATTAGCCAACGCCCGTCACGTGATCGGGTCCTTCTCACAATTGAATTGAAGACGGACACGTCGGACACGCACCTGCCACGTCCTTATCGAATTCCGACGCGCAAATTGAAGATGTTGGAAAAACTGTCCACATGTACTTTTCATCAGTCAACAAGATGAGTAGGCCTAACGAACAGCAAAAGCACTAGCCCATGTCAATCTACTATCCCCCATAGTAGAAAAGTCGACATATTCTGTGTGAGAAAGAAATCTTCCAAGCATAGTCTGGGACAGTTGTGGGAGGCGACAGATCCCAAATMAATACAAACACCAGCATCAACAAACTTTTAAAAGCAATGCGGCTGACACAACAGATCAAAAAGTTTAGCATAAAATGTTAAACTATTAGGCTATTTCTTCACATCATAAGCGCAGCAATCGCACATGGCAGTAGGCTATAAGAGCTAATGTTCCAAAATGCAATCAATGATTAGAGGGACAATAGAGTGCCGAGTACCAGGCAGTTAGCAAGTTTGGTAGGCTACTAATGACCAGCAGCATCAGAGCATGGAGAAGCCTAATAACAGTGACTAAACGGTCACGTGGAATTTGACTGCCGTCATGACTACCGGTTACAGTAACAGCCCTACACCTGGCACCTACTACCATACGGCYTTCAAAGGTCCGTCAATCTTGTCCATTCACCCTCTGAATGGCGGGCGCACACACACACACCCGTCTCAATTGTCTCACGGCTTAAAAATACTTCTTTAACCTGTCTCCTCCCCTTCATCTACACTGATTGAAGTGGATTTAACAAGTGACATCAATAAGGGATCACAGCTTTCACCTGGAGTCACCTGGTCAGTTCTATCTCATGGAATACTCAGTGAATACTTTTTATAAACTGGGTGGTTCGAGCCCTGAATTCTGACTGGCTGAAAATTAACCTTAATTTAAATAGGCACGTCAGTTAAAAACAAATTCTTATTTATAATGACGGCCTACCCCGGCCAAACCTGGACGACGCTGGGRCAATTGTGCGCTGCCCWATGGGWCTCRCAATCCCGACCGGGTGTGATACAGCCTGGAATCGAACCAGYATCTGTAGTGATGCCTTAGACCYCTGCGCCACTCGTGACTATATCAGACCGTATACCACAGGTATGACAAAACATTTCTTGTTACTGCTCTAATTAGGTTGGTAACCAGTTTATAATAGCAATAATGTACCTCGGAGGTTTGTGATATAAGGCCAACATACCACGGCTAAGGGCTGTATCCAGGCACTCCGTGTTGCGTCGTGCTTAAGAACAGCCCTTAGCCGTGGTATATTGGCCAATATACCACATGTCCTCAGGCCTTATTACTTAAATATACTCGGTGTATATTTGCTGTGTATGTGAAAGAGAAAACGAGCCCTAGCCAAGTCATCCACGGAGGGCAGCTCTGTAGAGAACAGGGAAAGAGCTGGGCTGGCATCATGTTGATCATGGTTAGACAGTCAATCCTCCAAAAAGGGAAATGAAAGACTGATCCATGACTCAACAGTAGAAACAACACACCCTCTCCTGTCAAGCTGCTCCATCACCCTCTGAATGGCACACATACATAATCCATGTCTCAAATGTKTMCAGGCTTAAAAARCCTTCTTTAACCCGTCTRCTCCCCCTTCATCTACACTGACTGAAGTGGATTTAACAAGTGACATCAACAAGGGATCARAGCTTTCACCCGGTCAGTTCAATGTCATGGAATACTCAGTGAATACTCCTGCTGTGGTTTTATGACTGTACAGAATTAATAAACAGTTTGTTGCCCCCATCTTTCCTTCAATAATGCCCAGAGTCAGGTAATACCAGAGAAGTACACCAGACTGTATAAGAGGGTCCTATGTGTCTGTGTGAACCCTGTCTAGTATAAGTTGTGGTGGTGGGTATTAAACCCTTCAGGTATAAGTTCTTGTGTGTATACCCTGTCTAATAAGGTTGGTGTGGTGGTGGTTGCTAAACCTTCTTATATAAGTGTGTTTTGTGTACACCGCAGGCGAGCCTCCATAAATCGTTGGGATATGCTCAAGTCCAGTTCTTCCTGACACTCTGTCTAGAGACGCACTTGTCCATGGTCCACTCTGCTAGTCTTTACTTTCAACCTAAGACAGAACACAAAAACATCACACTCAACACCAAGAACACACACCACACTACCTCAACCGTACCAATCAAGTAACAGGATTTCAGAGAAAACTGTTTATTCCAAACCTACTCCAATTTTAAGTCTCAATATCCTCACAAAAAACTCAACGACACCCAAAGAATATAGTAAAAAGATACAATATAATATCAAGACAACTCTTCTCACCCGACTAAACAACCAAAGTCTCCAAAATCTAACGACTTCCTAGTAAAACTACGATGAGCTGAATCCTCAATGAGATGTTTGGCAGATCCATGGTCTGGTAAAACTACATTAAAAAACTGAAAAACTAGATGTGGGCAGATCCATGGTCTGGTAAAACTACATTTAAAAAACTGAATGTGTTGGCAAATCCATGGTCTGGTAAAACTAATTAAAAAACTAAAACTGAGATGTTGGCAGATCCATGGTCTGGTAAAACTTATATTAAAAAAACTGAAAGATGTTGGCAAGTCCATGGTCTGGTAAAACTACATTTAAAAAACTTGAGATGTGTTGGCAGATCCATGGTCTGGTAAAACTATAATTTAAAAAAACTAAAAACTGAGATGTGTTGGCAGATCCATGGTTCTGTAAAACTATATTTAAAAAAACTAAAACTGAATGTTGGCAGATTCCATGGTCTGGTAAAACTATATTTAAAAAACTAAAAACTGAAGATGTGTTGGCAGATCCATTGTCTGGTAAAACTATATTTAAAAAACTAAAAACTGATTGTTGCAGATCCATGGTCTGGTAAAACTATATTTAAAAAACTAAAAACTGAGATGTTTGGCAATCCATGGTCTGGTAAACTATATTTAAAAAACTAAAAACTGAATGTGTTGGCAGATCCATGGTCCTGGTAAAACTACATTTAAAAAACTAAAAACTAGAGTGTGTTGGCAAATCCATGGTCTGGAAAACTATATTTAAAAAACTAAAAACTGGAGATGTGTTGCAGATCCATGGTCTGTAAAACTATATTAAAAACTAAAAACTGGGATGTGTTGCAGATCCATGTCTGTAAAACTACATTTAAAAAACTAAATGGATGTGTTGGCAGATCCATGGTCTGGTAAAACTACATTTAAAAAACTAAAAACTGAGATGTTTGCAGATCCATGTCTGGGAAAACTATATTAAAAAAACTAAAACTGAGACTAGTGGCAGATCCATTGTCTGGTAAAACTATATTTAAAAACTAAAAACTGAGAGAGTTGGCAATCCGATCTGGTAAAACTATATTTAAAACTAAAAACTGAGAGTGTTGGCAGATCCATGGTCTGGTAAAACTATATTTAAAAAACTGAATGATGTTGGCAGATCCATGGTCTGGTAAAACTATATTAAAAAACTAAAAAACTGAGATGTGTTGCAGATTCCATGTCTGTAAAACTATATTTAAAAAACTAAAACTGAGATGTTGGCAGATCCATGGTCTGGTAAAACTATATTAAAAAACTAAAAACTGGATGGTGTGTCAGATCCATGTCTCTGGTAAATACTATATTAAAAAACTAAAAACTGGGATGTGTTGGCAGATCCATGGTCTGGTAAACTATATTTAAAAAACTAAAAACTGGATGTGTTGGCAAGATCCATGTCGGGAAACTATATTAAAAAACTAAAAACTGAGATGTGTTGGCAGATCCATGGTCTGGTAAAACTATATTTAAAAAACTAAAAACTGGGATGTGTTGGCAGATCCATGGTCTGGTAAAACTATATTTAAAAAACTAAAAACTGAGATGTGTTGGCAGATCCATGGTCTGGTAAAACTACATTTAAAAAACTAAAAACTGGGATGTGTTGGCAGATCCATGGTCTGGTAAAACTACATTTAAAAAACTAAAAACTAGGAGCATCTTATTAAACCTCAATTTGGATCAGACTCAGGTCCACTCTCTTTCACACACACACACAGCCTGAGTACAGCCTCTGGACCTTAGTGTCCCCTATCTAATGAGTGTGTCCCTCTGTGTGTCACAGAGTGGGGCACGTGACGCCCTGGCCATCAGACCTCCGGCCACGGGAGCAGTTAAACAATGACAGAGAGTTGACTCACTCACAGGGTTATGTGTGTGTGTGTGTGTGTGTGTGTGTGTGTGTGTGTGGCACAAAGAGGCCACAGCCTGAGTCCACAGAGAGATGGGCCTGTACTGTAAGATGTAGGGGCAGAGTGATCAGTGTGTGATGAGGTGTCAGTACACTGGCTGGTGAGAGATGGGGCTAGGCCATATGGCCATAACATGTGATATCACCATATTGTTATTATGAGCAGTGCATGAACCTGAGATGGGAACATTCATTCTAAGTCGTTTTACATGGGTTTTCTCCACTCTGACGGTTTTACACTCAACCAAACTAGGACAAAACTGACAGTTATTGATCATGTCTATTTATGTTGTCTGAAAGGTTACGCTCAGGCCAGCTACTATTCTTTGAATGCTTAATGAATAAGAAGAAACTGATTCTAGTATAAATATGTGTTTGTAGTAACAGTTTCCAAGGTCGGCGTAGTGTCGTTGTAAAGGGCCCTACTGGGCAATGTGCACGTCATCTTAAAGGAGGAAGCCAGGCGTGAGGCACAACCTACTGCGGTGGTTCCCCCTGTCACTGCCAACAAAGAAGGGTCACTGCACTGGGGAAATTAGGAGGCGAGATTCTCTGAGTGCTGTCTCCTATGAGACAGAGAACGAAAGAGCGAGACAGAGAACGAAAGAGCGAGACAGAGAACGAAAGAGCGAGACAGAGAACGAAAGAGCGAGACAGAGAACGAAAGAGCGAGACAGAGAACGAAAGAGCGAGACAGAGAACGAAAGAGCGAGACAGAGAACGAAAGAGCGAGACAGAGAACAAAAGAGTGAGACAGAACAAAAGAGTGAGACAGAACAAAAGAGCGAGACAGAACAAAAGAGCGAGCGATGGATAACAAAAGTGAGATGGATTGGTGGAGGAAGAGGTCAGAGACACTATTGAGTGATGGAAACCCTGACTCCATGTGATGTATGATGGAGACATGTGAGCTGGCGATTCAGAGAGACAAGCCTGTGGATGCAGACAGGCCGGGCTAGGCAGAGCTGCTGCTCAGAGTACAGGGCTGAAAGAGACAGCGCTGTTACTACACAGTGGTCACCGATTGGAGCGAGAGAGCTACTTTAAAAAATAAAATAAAAATATTTTTTAAGTCAGTTAAGAACAAATTGTTTGTTGGCCTACACCGGCCAAACCCGGACGACGCTGGGCGCCGCCCGATGGGACTCCCAGTCACGGCCGGTTGTGATACAGCCTGGAATCGAACCAGGGTGTCTGTAGTGACGCCTCTAGCACTGAGAGGCCTTAGACCGTTGCGCCACTCGGGAGCCACCACACTGCAGGATCAGAGCCACTACTCTCAAACTCTTTCCATGCTCTCTTTCTCACCATTTCTACCTCACTCCACCCCCCCCCCCCCCCCCCCCCATCCCATCCCTTTTGCTCAGTACTTTATCTAGCCTTATGTAAAGCATTATCACCCCACTGCAGAGACCCAGATTCAGCAGACAGTACTTAGAGCTTACTAAGCCAGAGTTAGCATACCATTCAGATTCTTCCAGGGCCTGTTTCCTCGCCACACACGCAGTACTTTCCCGTGCTGAAATTATGCTTTTACAGATACTACATTACAACTATGGAACAACAGTTTAACTTAAACCAAACAGAGTCCAGAGCCGTATATAACCATATATCAAAACGGCTCTGGCTGAGTCCATGCTTGAGTCCTGTCAGCATATAGGTAAAGTGAACTAAAGGTGACTGGTGACAGCAGATATGGGCTCGTTATGAAAGACAGTACAATGTTATAAGGACTGTAGTGAATGGGGGTGAGCAACCGGGGAGGAAGCCTTTTCAGCTAGCCAGGGGATGGGGGGGAGGGGTAAGCACTACTGACAGAAGGGGAGGAGGGGAGCAGAAATTTGGCACCTCTGCAGCGACATTGCAGGTGCCTCTAGCAAGGTGAAAGAAAACACAGGCTGTCTGCGCGTGAGAGAAAACGAGAGGGAAAAGGAAAATGAGTGTGTGTGTTACATAAATGGTAAGGGATATTCTGTCCTACCAAGCAAAAAGGGTTCACCTATTCTGCCCTACCACGCAAAACGGATTTTTCCTATTCTGCCCCACCAAGCAAAACGGGTTCTCCCATTCTGCCCCACCAAGCAAAACGGGTTCCCCCATTCTGCCCAACCAAGCAAAACGGGGTCCCCCATTCTGCCCTACCAAGCAAAACGGGGTCACCCATTCTGCCCTACCAAGCAAAACGGGTTCTCCTATTCTGGCTTTTATTTACCTTGGTTTCACAGTAACTTTATGCAGTTACTGCTAACTTGATCCCCATTTTCTCCAAAACATAAGAGGCAGGATACTTGTCCACATGATTAAGCATGTATTTAATGCCGCAAAAATGACAACTAATTTTTGACCAAATGAGCAGTTGGTGCATTTTTYCTTTGTAGGGCAGTACAGTCATGATACCCAACTGCTTCCCCTTCCTCACTAGTCGCAGGCTGAGAGAGCAGTTTATTGCATGGCCTCGGATTAGTACCGTAGTAAACACATTTACCAAACAGACGCTTGGCGTCACACCAATCCCCTCACCCCGACGTCGGAATCTTATTTCAGCGACCACAATCACATGGAACTAACAGCCTCTGCTCTGTGTGAATTAGCCTTTCACTGCTACCGCTAGGATGTCATAACATTGACTTTGTGTTTGTTCGGCGTCGAGGCTGGTCATGTAATCAAATAGGGAGATGGGGCTTTAGTGCTTTTAGCGACTCCAGTGGCAACGGTATCCCAGGGTTACCTGTCTCGAGGGGAACATGCATAGTTACGACAAGGCCAGTGTTTCATTAACTTACTCTCATTTCCTGGTGATGTTAGAGGTTCTCTTTGGGCCTGTCTGCCTGCCTCCGTTGGCACAGCGTTCTGATGGCGTTGGAGAGGACAAACAGGCTTAGCAAGAAGCAAAGCGACAGTACAGGGTATAGTCTAGGGGTTACCTGTAGTAGCAATGCCTTACTGACACTAAAATGGCCCCTAAAAGAGGCTGATAAAGTTGTATTGTAATAGTCTACTGCTAGACAGGGCAGACTGACAACAAAATGGAAGAAATTKGTTTTTTTTCTATGAACCATGTGAAGACCACTAGCAGGGGGCCAAAACCACTGCAGAGCATAGCTCCTTCCAATCCATTACTTTTAATTGAGTTGAACATACGCTAGGCTAGTGCACATCCAGGAAATGTTTGGAAAGTCCATTTACCGCACTGGGTCAGGACCGAGCACTCCACATCTCGTTCCTTCTCTCCCGCAATATATAAATAAATATATGTGAGTGAGTGAGTGAGAGAACAAACAGCAGACACTTCCACAGGGAAAACATTAGGGCTGGGAACTGCCAGGGACCTCGCGATACGATATTATCATGATACTTAGGTGCCGATAACGATACGTATTGCGATTCTCACGATCCTATATCTATTGCAATTCGATACTGGGATTTTATTGCGATTCGATGTTCCAAACATATTGCTCACCGCATGTCTGCATCGGTCATGGGGAAATAAAAGTGCTGAAAAACATTTTCTTCCTTTTTTAAAAAGAGAACAAGCTATGAAGGAAGAATACTGGAGTTTGTTCAGGTACAGCCAACTAGGGAAAAAATATATTAATATATTGTCAAAAATAATATTCCAATATTTAACTCGCCATTACTAGAAAGCATGAGTCTACCGCACAACAACACTTCTACAGGGAAAGCAGGAGCCGGTTGTGTTTCATAGACAGGTTGTATTAAAACAGACACACTGCTGGACAAATCTAATACGTCGGTCATCAGAAGCTGGCAAAATACCGTTAAAAATAAACATTTCACACACACACACTTCACCTCAGAGAGATGAGCTGAAAGATGATGTGAAGGCTAAGCCCTCCTGTCCTTTACCTCCCTCTGTCTCTCCCTCCATCATTCCTTCTCTTTCTACTCCCTCATTTTTCCTTCTGTCAGACAGGGGGGGGGGGGGGGGGGGGGGAGAACGAGAGAGGAGAGACTGTAGACTGCTGTGCTCGCCCCCTCATCCTCATCGTGTCGAGCTGACAAACACACACAAGCTCACTCACCATGAACGCTACAGTTTCCGTACAAGACACCCAGACCAACCGAGAGGGTTTAAACTCCACAAACCGTCATGGCTGCTCCCGTTGGCCCAGCTACAGCCCACACAGAGGACGAGGTGGTCAGGGTGACAGCGGGCCTGTCGATAGGACACACCTCCAGCTGGAGGTGATGCATGATACCGCCTTCTCTCCCTCTGTCACTCTCTCTCTCTCTCTCTCTCTCAGCATGCAGACGCTACACTGAGGCCCTGAATCAGTGAAGAACCCAGAGGATCAGTGTGTGTGTGAGCGCGTCTGCAGCGCCTTGCTCTATTAGTCGCTGCGCTGAAAAAGGAGCCAGCCACTCTAATCAACCCCAGAGTGATGAATACAGCATCCATTTCTCATCCACTCCTCTCTGCTATAATAATCCACACTCTCTAACAGCGATGCCTTGGGGTCAGCTTTTTATTCTCTCCCTACATTTCCATCCCCGTTTCTCTGAATTATAGCCTGCTTGGTCTTGAAGACGGTGTCGTCAGTGAGTCTTTGTTCTCCCGTGTCCAGCAACTCTGTTTAGCCTCAGAGGGGGAAGGCCCAAGCTAACGGGGAAGAGGGATTGGTTGACGGGTAAGTACCGGTGGGACAAGGGTGGCTATGAAATAACTACATTTCCTGCAGGCAAGGGGGGGCAGAAAATTTGAAAAATGTAGCTCGACATTTGAATTACGGCCGAGCATTCTCAAAGGGCTAAAAGTTATCGATGAAAGAAAAGGGGCTCATAGTGTTATGGTGAAATAAAGCAGGAGAAATACAGCAGTAAACTAAGAAAACACAGACTCGTTGCCCACAGGACATTGGCCCCACCACCTGGCATCAGCCAGCGGTTGCCATGGCGAGACAATAGTGTCCAGACAGGTGCTGAAAATCTAACCTTGCCATCCGAGCCCAGGCACCAGAGATAGGGTTACCACCGGAGGTGAAAATGCTTTACGCTAGACCAAGGGGCTAGGTGTTGTTAGAAAAAAAACGACACTGCCCACACTGAAAGGATAAAATGGTAGAGAAAGGCCTACACGTGACTTTTTGGCCTCCTTAAAATCGGAGGACACTAGGTAATGCTTTCACGTCATGGTTCACACCATCACTGTAGTCGGATAAAACGATGGCACATGTATGATGGTTATATAGGCAGGTTATATACACACAGTACCAGTCAAAAGTTTGGACACCAACTCATAAATGGTATTTCTTTATTTTTACTATTTTCTACATTGTAGAATAATCCTGAACACATCAATACTATGAAATAACACATATAGAATCATGTAGTAACCCAAAAAAAGTGTTTAAACAAATCTAAATATATTTTGAGATTCTTCTGTAAATTTAGTAGCCACCTTGATGACAGCTTTGCACACTCTTGGCATTCTCTCAACCAGCTTCACCTGGAATGCTTTTTGATATGCTAAGCACTTGTTGGCTACTTTTCCTTCACTCTGCGGTCCAACCAATCTCAAACCATCTCAATTGGGTTGAGGTCAGGTGATTGTGGAGGCCAGGTCATCTGATGCAGCACTCCATCCCTCTCCTTGGTCAAATAGCCCTTACACAGCCTGGAGGTGTGTTTTGGGTTATTGAGAAATCCTTGAATGAGTAGGTGTGTCAAAACTTTTGACTGGTATTGTGAGTATGTASAGTTGAAGTCAGAAGTTCACATACATTTAAACTCAGTTTTTCACAATTCCTAATCCAAGTAAAAATTCCCAGTCTTAGGTCAGTTAGGATCACCACTTTATTTTAAGAATGTGAAATGTCAGAATAATAGTAGAGAGTAGAGGTCGACCGATTATGATTTTTCAACGCCGATACCGATTATTGGAGGACCAAAAAAAGCCAATACCGATTAAATCGTCCGATTTAAAAKATMTATTTGTAATAATGACAATTACAACAATACTGAATGAACACTTTTAAGTGTTGGGCGAATCTGGTCCGATTCCTCCTGCCAGAGATGGTGTAACTGAGTCGGGTTTGTAGGCCTCCTTGCTCGCACACGCATTTTCAGTTCTGCCTACAAATTTTCTATGGTATTGAGGTCAGGGCTTTGTGATGGCCACTCCAATACCTTGACTTTGTTGTCCATAAGCCCTTTTTCCACAACTTTGGAAGTATGCTTGAGGTCATTGTCCATTTGGAAGACCCATTTGTGAATAAGCTTTAATTTCCTGACTGATGCCTTGAGCTGTTTCAATATATCCACATAAATGTCCTCCCTCATGATGCCATCTATTTTGTGAAGTGCACCAGGCCATACAATCACTTCCAGGACTCCTTGTTCTTCTTTACGCTGAAGATAGTTCTTAATGACTTTCGCTGTATGTTTGGGGTCGTTGTCATGCTGCAGAATAAATTTGGGGCCAATCAGATGCCTCCCTGGTGGTATTGCATGATGGATAAGTCTCTGCCTGTACTTCTCAGCATTGAGGAGACCATTAATTCTGACCAAATACCAAACTCCATTTGCAGAAATGCAGCCSCAAACTTGCAAGGAACCTCCGCCATGCTTCACTGTTGCCTGCAGACACTCATTTGTGTACCGCTCTCCAGCCCTTCTGCTACAGCCAAATATTTGACTCATCAGTCCAGAGCACCTGCTGCCATTTTACTGCGACCCAGTTCCTGTGTTTTCATGCATAGTTGTCGCTTGGCCTTGTTTCCACGTTGGAGGTACGGCCTTTTGGCCGCAAGTCTTCTTCTGACCAGACTTCTCCGGACAGTAGATGGTGTACCAGCGTCCCACTGTTTTCTGACAATTCTGAGCTGATGGCACTGTTGGCCATATTCCGGTTGTGAAGAGAAGTAAGCATGATGGGTCTTTCATCTGCTGCAGTAAGTTTCCTTAGCCACTGCGTCTACGGTCCTCAACGTTGCCCGTTTCTCTGTGCTTCTTCAAAAGAGCTTGGACAGCACATCTGGAAACTCCTTTCTGCCTGGACATTTCTGCCTGGGAGAGACCTTGCTGATGCAGTAAAACTACCCTGTGTCTTGTTGCTGTGCTCAGTCTTGCCATGCTGTATGACCTTTGACAGTAAACTGTCTTCTTCAGCAACCTCACCTTGTTAGCTGAGTTTGGCTGTTCCTCACCCAGTTGCATTCCTCCTACACAGCTGTTTCTGTTTCAGTTAATGATTGTGTTTCAAACTACATATTGAATTGATGATCATTAGCACCTGTTTGGTATAATTGTTTAATAATACACCTGACTAAAATCCCTGACTTTGTGCAAGTGTACCTAGAAGAATTGATGCTGTTTTGAAGCCAAAGGGTGGTCACACCAAATATGGTTATGAAGCCAAAGGGTGGTCACACCAAATATGGTTATGAAGCCAAAGGGTGGTCACACCAAATATGGTTATGAAGCCAAAGGGTGGTCACACCAAATATGGTTATGAAGCCAAGGGTGGTCACACCAATATGGTTATGAAGCCAAAGGGTGGTCACACCAAATATGGTTATGAAGCAAAGGGTGGTCACACCAAATAGGTTATGAAGCCAAAGGTGGCACACAAATATGGTTATAAGCCAAAGGGTGGTCACACCAAATAGGTTATGAAGCCAAAGGGTGGTCACACCAAATATGGTTATGAAGCCAAAGGGTGGTCACACCAAATATGGTTATGAAGCCAAAGGGTGGTCACACCAAATATGGTTATGAAGCCAAAGGTGTGGTCACACCAAATATGGTTATGAAGCCAAAGGGTGGTCACACCAAATGGTTATGAGCAAAGGTGGTCACACAATGGATGAGCCAAAGGGTGGTCACACCAAATATGGTTATGAAGCCAAGGGTGTCCACAAAATATGGGTTATGAAGCCAAGGGTGGTCACACCAAATAGGTTATGAAGCCAAAGGGTGGTCACACCAAATATGGTTATGAAGCCAAAGGGTGGTCACACCAAATATGGTTATGAGCCAAAGGGTGGTCACACCAAATAGGTTATGAAGCCAAAGGGTGGTCACACCAAATAGGTTATGAGCAAAGGGGTGTCACACAATAGGTTATGAAGCCAAAGGGTGGTCACACCAAATAGGGTTATGAAGCCAAAGGGTGGTCAACAAATATGTTGAACCAAAGGTGGTCACACCAAATAGGGTTATGAAGCCAAAGGGTGGTCACACCAAATATGGTTATGAAGCCAAAGGGTGGTCACACCAAATATGGTTATGAAGCCAAAGGTGGTCACACCAAATATGGTTATGAAGCCAAAGGGTGGTCACACCAAATATGGTTATGAAGCCAAAGGGTGGTCACACCAAATATGGTTATGAAGCCAAAGGGTGGTCACACCAAATATGGATTTGATTTAGATTTTTCTTCTGTTCACTCACTTTGCATTTTGTTAATTGATCAAAATTATCTATTAACATGTCTATTTTTGAAAGCATTCTTACTTTATAGCATTTTTTCACACCTGCCTACAACTGTAAGGTACTGTATATAAATYAATAAATAAAACATAGGCCCTTTAGCAGACGCTTTTATCCAAAGRGACTTATAGTCATACATTTTAGAATGYGTGGTCCRGGGAATTGAACCCATTATCCTGGTGTTGCAAGCGCCATGCCCTACCAACTGAGCTASAGAGGTAAGTGGGTACAAGGGCAGACCTGGYTCATCTCAGGCCCCACTGCCTATAGTCAAGCGGTGTTCCTGAAGGGCTTCTAATCCAAGCTAACAATCAACCCTAGAAGCAGCAGGCAAGGTTAAGCGAGAGGATAAAGAGGTCCAGAAAAGACACCATTTCAATCCTTCTAGCTATATAGAGTGAAGCTACTGCTCGTCCAGTTATAGTCAGACATAATGTCAGGGCTCTGAGGAAGTATAGGCCTTTTGTTAGGCTTTTTAGCATGGATTCAATTTGCTATATTTTTACATCTCGGCCTCRMTGTTTTTTCTCTCCTTTTTATGGGTTGAGTGCGAGTACCTATGTAATTGTACCACAGGAAGTCGGTGGCACCTTAATTGGGGAGAACGGGCTCGTGGTAATGACTGGAGCGGAATCAGTGGAATGGTATCAAATACATCAAACACATGGTTTCCATGGTTTCCAGGTGTTTGATGCCGTTCCATTCGCTCCGTTCCAGCCATTATTATGAGCTGTTCTCCCCTCAGCAGCCGCCACTGAATTGTACAGATATTTGTTCTTCCATACACCAGACACCATTCATAGTAGCCTGAGAACAGACCCGCATACTGCCATTCTATGTAAAGGCCTACCACAGGTATGTCAACACCGTGAGGAGGATGTCTTTAGACACAGAGCAGGTAACAGACCCTCATACTGCCGTTCTAAGTAAAGGNGTAAAGGCCTACCACAGGTATGTCAACACCGTGAGGAGGATGTCTTTAGACACAGAGCAGGTAACAGACCCTCATACTGCCGTTCTAAGTAAAGGCCTACCACAGGTATGTCAACACCGTGAGGAGGATGTCTTTAGACACAGAGCAGGTAACAGACCCTCATACTGCCGTTCTAAGTAAAGTAAATATTTCAGTGTTTTATCTAAGCAATCCGACGCTTGATTGACTTCATGATATTTATGGGTCTAAAACACATGCATTTAGCTCGATAACATTACCGCTTGACCTTTGAACCACAGCTGTGAAGATCACTTTAGTACACTAACTGTGTGTGTGTGTGTMTGTGTGTAACACAGGGGAACAGGATGCGAGTCCAGCTGCAAACAGACACAAAATTCCTCCCTGACCAGCCCAAAGCATCACCGGGGGGCACACTGCCTGCCCTCCAGGACATCTACAGCACCCGGTATCACAAGAAAGCTAAGAAGATCGATCTCAGCCACCGTCTGCTCACGCTGCTACCATCTGGAAATAGTACAGGTGCATAAAAGCTGGGACTGAGAAACAGCTTCTATCTCCAGGCCACCAGACTGTTAAATAGTCACCACTAGCTGGTCTCCACCCAGTACCCTGCCCAGAACCTTAGAGGCTGCTGCCCRATGTACATAGAGTCATTGAACACTGGTCATTTTAATAAAGTTTACATACCGTTTCACCCACTTRATATGTAGGGTGTTCACTCACTGCTCTAGAATGTAGTGAAATACTGGTCAATTGAAGAGGGCGATAATAAATGGTCTAAACCTATTTTTGTTTAGCCTATGCCATTATGAATGACATTCAACTAATCATTAGATTGTACTCTACAATATTATAACTTTAATATGCTTGTTGTTAACAGTGTTGATTAAATAAGAACAGTACTTTGTTGTGATCGTTGCTAGTTTAAACAGCCCAGCTCTTGGTTATATATATATATATTTATATTTCATTTTTTATTGTTAGGTATTACTGCAATGTTGGACCTAGAAACAGAAGAATTTCTCAGCGATAACATCTGCAAACCTGTGAATGCGACCAGGTCATGATTTTGACCCTCAGATCACAGGGTCCCATTAGGTTACATATACCAAAGCTCTTGGAAGATTAGAGATCCTAATCGAATCAACGCTGACCTTTTGCCCCCAGCGGTCTCAGCTGAGCCACAGTGTCAGTGTGATCCATATTACTGAGGGGTAGTGGCTTGTATTGGTAATCAATGGCAACTTACAGATAACATGGATTAACAAATGAGGTGATTTTGTGAAGTAGGACACAGTGAAGAGGGTAAAGGTTTATTTCATGGTGTGTGTGTGTGTGTGTGTGTGTGTGTGTGTGTGTGTGTGTGTGTGTGTACCTTGTGTTTTTTCTGGGGCTCCTTCACCGAGCCATCTCTAGGGGGGACCCTACCAAACAGCTTCCAGCCTGTGTCCTTCTGCTCCACTGGCACAGTGTCCTTCACTTTCTTAGAAAACAGACTCCTGAGAGAGAGAGAGAACATAGAAATTAGGACATAAAACACAGAGCCAAAGCTGCGTGCACATACACAGTCACTCCACTACTAGGTCAACCCTGAGGCTAAGAACAACGACAATACAATGGCTGGTGTGTGTGGTGCATGAGTGAGACAAGCACGCTAGTGGAATTCATGGATTTAAACAAAGCCACACAACGAACCAGTGGACTTTTAAAGACCCAGCTAAACCATATGAGGACTGGAGGCAGGACAGTAACAGAAGCAGTCACGGGTCAGCGACAGAGCAGTCACGGGGTCAGCGACAGAGCAGTCACGGGTCAGCGACAGAGCAGGACGGGGTCAGCGACAGAGCAGGACGGGGTCAGCGACAGAGCAGGACGGGGTCAGCGACAGAGCAGGACGGGGTCAGCGACCGAGAGCAGGACGGGGTCAGCGACAGAGCGGACTGGGTCAGCGACAGAGCAGGACAGGGTCAGCGACAGAGCAGGACAGGGTCAGCGACAGAGGACTAGGCTACACCTCCATTTAAAATAACGTCTTGACTTAAAGTAGGTAAGCTAGAGCACAGCGTAAGGAAGATAATAATCTGTGGGGTTGGCATTAAAGAGGCAATCCACAGCTGAAATAATAAAGTAGGCCATCCTCCCACTGTTTTGGTAAAAAGCTGAGGGATAGGGCTGGAGAAATGTAACCACTCTCAAATTCATAGACAGGGCTATTAATGCAATGACTACTATCCATGGTATCAACATTATCGTTTTAACCATGTTGAGGCTTCTACATTGTAGTAAAACAAGCTTATATTTTGCGTTCTGAAGGGGTACAACTGTTGATCTAGGATGGAAAGGTATTTCTCAAGGTATAATCTTCAAGAATCAATGGGTTACATATCATTCATTTATAAGTCTGGCTAATCATTTACTAGAAATTAAGTCTGGCAATTAAGTCTTATTCAATAAAGGAAAATGTTCTCACGTGTTCCATTGGACACAAGTTTGTAGTAGAGGTCGACCGATTAAATCGGAATGGCCGATTAATTAGGGCCGATTTCAAGTTTTCATAACAATCGGTAAACGGCATTTTTGGACACAGATTATGGCCGATTACATTACACTCCATGAGGAGACTGCGTGGCAGGCTGACTACCTGTTATGCGAGTGCAGCAAGGAGCCACGGTAAGGTGCTAGTTAGCATTAAACGCATCTTATAAAAAACAATTAATCTTAACATAATCACTAGTTAATTACACATGGTTGATGATATTACTAGTTTATCTAGCTTGTCCTGCGATGCATATAATCGATGCGGTGCCTGTTAATTTATCATTGAATCATAGCCTACTTCGCCAAACGGTTATTTAACAAGCGCATTCGCGAAAAAAGCACTGTCGTTGCACCAATGTGTACCTAACCATAAACATCAACGCCTTTCTTAAAATCATAATCATCATAATAATAATACACAAGTATATATTTTTAAACCTGCATATTTAGTTAATATTGCCTGCTAACATTAATTTATTTTAACTAGGGAAATTGTGTCACTTCTCTTGCGTTCTGTGCAACAGAGTCAGGGTATATGCAGCAGTTTGGGCCGCCTGGCTCGTTGCGAACTGTGTGAAGACCAACTTCGCCAAACGGGGGATGACTTAACAAAAGCGCATTTGCGAAAAAAGCACAATCGTTGCACAAATGTACCTAACCATGAACATCAATGCCTTTCATAAAATCAACCCACAGAGGTATATTTTTTTAAACCTGCATATTTAGTTAAAAGAAATCCAGGTTAGAAGGCAATATTAAACTAGGGAAATTGTGTCACTTCTCTTGCGTTAATTGCACGCAGAGTCAGGGTATATGCAACAGTTTGGGCCGCCTGGCTCATTGCGAACTAATTTGCCAGAATTTTATGTAATTATGACATAACTTTGAAGTTTGTGCAATGTAACAGGAATATTTAGATTTATGGATGCCACCCGTTAGATAAAATACAAAACGGTCCCGTATTTCACTGAAAGAATAAACGTTTTGTTTTCGAAATGATAGTTTCTGGATTTTACCATATTAATGACCTAAGGCTCATATTTCTGTGTGTTATGTAATATTTAAGTCTATGACTTGATAGAGCAGTCTGACTGAGCGGTGGTAGGCAGCAGCAGGCTCGTAAGCATTCATTCAAACAGCACTTTCGTGCGTTTGCCAGCAGCTCTTCCCTGTGCTTCAAGCATTGAGCCGTTTATGACTTCAAGCCTATCAACTCCCGAGATTAGGCTGGTGTAACCGATGTGAAATGGCTAGCTAGTTAGCGGGGTGCGCGCTAATAGTGTTTCAATTGGTGACGCAACTCTCTCTGAGACCTTGGAGTAGTTGTTCCCCTTGCTCTGCAAGGGCCACGGCTTTTGTGGAGCGATGGGTAACGATGCTTCGAGGGTGGCTGTTGTCTGTGTGTTCCTGGTTCGCGCCCAGGTAAGGGCGAGGAGAGGGACGAAAGCTATACTGTTACACTGGCAATACTAAAGTGCCTATAAGAACATCCAATAGTCAAAGGTTAATGAAATACAAAATGGAATAATAGAGAAAAATAGTCCTATAATAACTACAACTTCTTACCTGGGAATATTGAAGACTCATGTTAAAAGGAACCACCAGCTTTCATATGTTCTCATGTTCTGAGCAAGGAACTTAAACGTTAGCTTTCTTACATGGCACATATTGCACTTTTACTTTCTTCTCCAACTCTTTGTTTTTGCATTATTTAAACCAAATTGAACATGTTTCATTTTGGTTTTGGTTCATATTTGAGGCTAAATTGATTTTATTTATGTATTATATTAAGTTAAAATAAAAGTGTTAATTCAGTATTGTTGTAATTGTCATTATTACAATTAAATAAAAAGCGGCATCTGCTTTTTTTGGTCCTCCAATAATCGGTATCGGCGTTGAAAAATCATAATCGTTCGACCTCTAGTTTGTAGTACCGAGTACTGCATAAGACGTTCTAATAGGCTAAGAGAAGGACAGTCAGAACAGTATGTTTAGCTGGGCTGGATGATGTTTAGAACCAAAACGCAAGTGGTCTTCATATCCTTTAATAATACTGCACTTAGCTTTTTCATTTCACCATCAACATAGTGCTTCAGGATACACAAAGAGACAATGGCTGGCTTCAATTWAAAAAAAACTGGAACCGAGAGTGAAAAGAGCCAATTTCCTTGTCGTTAATAGAGGTGAGATAACAGCCTATAAAATGGCATGATGCCATCCAGTTCATTTCCTGTTTTCCGGTGGAGTGAGCTTCTCTTTTCTGTTAGCCAAAGTGCTAACAGACCGGTAAGGTTACTACCAATGGTTAGAAAGCAGAACCTTTAGAGTCATCACTGGYGTCAGAGTGAAAAGCAATTCCGGATATAAAAAAAACACTGGATAAAAAAAGAAAGTTATTTATTTAGTTCGTGACATAAGTCCTTTTAATTTAAATGGATGACTAAGTTACTATGAGCACAAATGACCAACCCAGAAAGTATATTATGAATAAGGAATATTAGGGCGGCAGGTAGCCTAGTGGTTAGAGCGTTGGGCCAGTAACCGAAAGGTTGCTAGATCAAATCCCTGAGCTGACKAGGTAAAAATATGTCGTTCTGCCCCTGAACAAGGCAGTTAACCCACTGTTCCTAGGCCGTCATTGAAAATAAGAATTTGTTCTTKACTGACRTGCCTAGTTAAATAAAATGTTTAATGAATAATGAATCCACTACCCATACAGCACCGTAACTCTGGAAAGGTAACGTTAGGACACACTCAAATTCACTGTAACAAAGCATTTTACTTTGTGGCACGTCGTTGACCACATATCCAATAATCAATACCTGCTCCCTGACTCTCACACAGACAGCTGGCAAAATGTGTCGATGATTGAATCAAAACTGCAGAGTGAGGTACACCATAACCTGTTGGTCAGTTTATCACCCGAGAGACTCTGGAGGATACCGGTGAGAGAATGACGYCTGTTTGATATGACCGGTTTGACCCCTGACCCACCCTAATGGAACCAGTCTTAACTGGCTTCAAAACGTAGAGATACAGGACAGGGCCTTGCTTCTTCCCGTTGTGAAATGTCTCCCTACTTTTCCYGCCTATCGAAGTGTCTAGATGTGTACCCTTGAACCTGCCTAATGGTTGCCAAGACCAACAAGACCGCGGCCAGGAACTAGCCAATGAGTAGTTGGTCTGGCTGAAAAACAATCTCACTCTACTTCAAAGCACACTGCAAAAAAAATTACTGCACTAGACAAACAGAACTTCTAGCCAGTTCAAAGTAACCTACAATGACATTCAGATGTCCTTCATCGTTACATAAAAGAAGAAGAGGGACCTGCTACTTCTTAAAAAGGCAGGAGAGAAAATGCAATGACGTGGATGAGAGGCAAAGATGTGGATTATCATTGGCACCGGTGCCATTCTGGCTTTCACAACTAACTCAAAACTGTAGTTTATATCTGAAAGGTCTCTAAAAGCTAGCTTGGTTAGCTTAACTAGACCTACCAGTGGTCACCATTGTTTGACTTCCCAGTCTGGTTAGTTAACCAGGCTATATAGAGAAGAAAAATAGAAAGAAACCTCTGAATCAGGGAGGTGCGGAGGGCTGCCTTAATAGACACATCTATGTCGTCGGCGCTGGGGGGGGGTTTAACTGCCTTGCTCAAGGGCAGAACGGCATATGTWTATCACCTTGCCAGCTTGGGGATTCGAACCAGCGACCTCTTGGTTACTGGCCAACACTCTTAACCCCTAGACTACATGCTGCCAGGCATTGTTTGAACCGGAACATTCTGCACCTTTGTGAAATTGGTAACTCCAGTTGCCCAAGTGAAGGTTCATGACCATTATCGGTGATCTGTCTGATTATTCTGGGTCCAGGGAACAACATCAAATCAAATTGCAACAAACATGCAACAATTTCAAAGARTTTACTGAGTTACAGTTCATACAAGGAAATCAGTCAATAGAAATAAATTAGGCCCTAATCTATGGATTTCACATGACTGGGCAGGGGCTCAGCCGTGGGTGGGCCTGGGAGGGCATAMGCCAACCCACCAGCTAATCAGAATGAGTTGTTACCCACAAAAGGGCTTTATTACAGACGGAAATACTCCTCACTCGGACGATCCCGCAGGTGAAGATGCCGGATGTGGAGGTCCTGTACATGCTGTTTCGGAATCCATTTCGCATACTGGGTGGCATGCATGATACACATGGTCTACGGTTGTGAGGCCGGTTGGACGTACTGCCAAATTCTCTAAAATGACATTGGAGGTGATTTAGGGTAGAGAAATTAAGATAAAATTCTCTGGCAACAGCTCTGGTGGACATTCCTACAGTCAGCATACCAATGCACGCTCCCTCAAACGTGAGACATCTCTGGTATTGTGGGACAAAATTGCGCATTTTAGAGTGGCCTTTTATTGTCCCCAGCACAAGGTACACCTGTGTAATGATCATGCAGTTGAATTTAATCAGCTTCTTGATATGCCGCACCGGTCAGGTGGATGGATTATCTTGACAAAGGGAGAATGCTCACTAACAGGGATGTAAACAAAATTTGTGCCAAATATTTGAGAGAAATATGCTTTTTGGACATTTTCTGGGATCTTTATATTTCCGGTCATGAAACATGGGACCAACACCTTACATGTTGCGATGATATTTTTTCAGTGTAGATAAATGACAGGTGAGGTGCCTATGTATCGCCAGTATGCACAAAATGTTCCTTCAAACTTACATGCCTTATCAAGAAACATGTTTTGTGACGCACGAACGCACCTTCACAATGAGGGCACGCGTCACCTTCATGCCAAACACTTCATGTTTTCCATTCTAATGCAAGCAAGCAATAGAAAACATTTGACAAGGTGGTCGATGTGACGACAAAAACTGGACAATAAAAAAAAATGTTTTGAATCTGCCAAACTTTTATTTTCGTTTCTCATCATGAAGAATATCATTACACAACCTCTTTTGCTTGCTGGACCTCATCCTTGGTTAAATGTCAAAAGGGGTGTGGACGGAACAGCAACGTGCACTAGGGCTGTGTGGACGGAACAGCAACGTGCACTAGGGGCTGTGTGGAGGGAACAGCAACGTGCACTAGGGGCTGTGTGGACGGAACAGCAACGTGCACTAGGGGCTGTGTGGACGGACAGCAGCACAACGTGCACTAGGGGCTGTGTGGACGGAACAGCAACGTGCACTAGGGGCTGTGTGGACGGAACAGCAACGTGCACTAGGGGCTGTGTGGACGGAACAGCAACGTGCACTAGGGGCTGTGTGGACGGAACAGCAACGTGCACTAGGGGCTGTGTGGACGGAACAGCAACGTGCACTAGGGGCTGTGTGGACAGGAACAGCAACGTGCACTAGGGGCTGTGTGGACGGAACAGCAACTGCACTAGGGGCTGTGTGCGAGGAACAGCAACGTGCACTAGGGGCTGTGTGGACGGAAAACTTGGTTGGTGGTGGTCTTACAGCAGCATGGCTGCTTGTTCCCAAACATAATGCCAATAAAAAGATAACGCACCAGGCTCGGCAGCCACTGACACAAGTAACAACCACCAGGCTCGGCAGCCACTGACACAGTAACAACGCACCAGGCCCGGCAGCCACTGACACAGTAACAACGCACCAGGCCCGGCAGCCACTGACACATGAACAACGCACCAGGCCCGGCAGCCACTGACACAGTAACAACGCACCAGGCCCGGCAGCCACTGACACAGTAACAACCACCGGCCCGGCAGCCACTGACACAGTAACAACGCACCAGGCCCGGCAGCCACTGACACAGTAACAACGCACCGGGCCGGCAGCCACTGACACAGTAACAACGCACCGGGCCCGGCAGCCACTGACACAGTAACAACGCACGGGCCCGGCAGCCACTGACACAGTAGCAACGCACCCGGCTGTGCGTTGAAAAACCCCCCATCCATGGGGTTTTTCTTATTTGCACTATTACCTACATTGTATAATAATAGTGAAGACAGCAAAACTATGAAATAACACACATGGAATCAATTGCAGTAACCAAAAAAGTATTACATTTTTTATATCTTTTATTTTGAGATTCTTCAAAGTAGCCACAGCTTTGCACACTCCTGGCATTCTCTCAACTAGATTCATGAGTAGTCACCTGGAATGCATTTCAATTAACAGGTGTGCCTAATTAAAAATGTATTTGTGGAATTTTTATGCGTTTGAGCCAATCAGTTGTGTTTGTGACAAGGTAGGGTGGTATACAGAAGATAGCCCTATTTGGTTAAAGACCAAGTCCATATTATGGCAAGAACAGCTCAAATAAACAGAGAAACGACAGTCCATTACTTCAAGACATGAAGTCAGTCAATACGAATAATTTTAAGAACTTTGAAAGTTTCTTCAAGTGCAGTCCAAAAACCATCAATGGTGAAACTGGTTTCATGAGGACCACACACAGGAAAGGAAGACCCAGAGTTACCTCTGCTGCAGAGGATACATTCATTAGAGTTACCAGCCTCAGACATTGCAGCCCAAATAAATGCTTCACAGAGTTCAAGTAACAGACATCTCAACATCAACTGTTCAGAGGAGACTGTGTGAATCAGGCCTTCATGGTCAAATTGCTGCAAAGAAACCACTACTAAAGGCACCAATAATGAAAAGAGACTTGCTTGGCCAAGAAACACGAGCAATGGACATTAGACTGGTGGAAATCTGTCCTTTGGTCTAATGAGTCCATATTTGAGATTTTGGGTTCCAACCGCAGTGTCTTTGTGAGACGCCGAGTAGGTGAACGGATGATCTCCGCATGTGTGGTTCCAACCGTGCAGCATGGAGGAGGAGGTGTTGTGGTGCGATGGTGCTTTACTGGGTGACACTGTCGGTGATTCATTTAGAATTCAAGGCACACTTAACCAGCATGGCTACCACTGCAATCTGCAGCAATACGCCATCCCATCTGGTTTGCGCTAAGAGGGACTATTTGTTTTTCGCCTGGTCAATGACCCAACACCTCCAGGCTGTGTAAGGGCTATTTGACCAAGAAGGAGAGTGATGGAGTGCTGCATCAGATGACCTGGCCTCCACAATCACCCAACCTAGTCTAGTATACTTCAATGTAGAACATTTTAAAAAAAATAAAGAAAAACCCTTGAATGAGTAGGTGTGTCAACCTTTGACTAGTACTGTGTAAATGTATATCATATCACGTGTATATAGTACCGTCGGAAAGTATTCAGACCCCTTGACTTTTTCCACATTGTTATGTTACAGCTTTAATCTAAAATGAATTAAATACAAAATCCTCAGCAATCTACACACAATACCCCATAATAACAAAGTGAAAACAGGTTTTAGAAATTTATTAAAACTACAAAAAGAGAAATACCTTATTTACATAAGTATTCAGACCCTTTGCAATGAGACTCAAATTGAGCTCAGGTGCTTCAAGTTTCCATTGATCATCATTGAGATGTTTCTACAACTTGATTGGAGTCCACCTGTGGTAAATGTAATTGATTGGACATGATTTGGAAAGGCCCACACAGTGTGACAGTGCATGTCAGAGCAACAACCAAGCCATGAGGTCAAAGGAATTGTCTATAGAGCTCCGAGACAGGATTGGGTCAAGGCACAGATCTGGGCAAGGGTACCAAAAAATGTCTGCAGCATTGAAGGTCCCCAAGAACAGAGTGGCCTCCATCATTCCRAAATGGAAGAAGTTTGGAACCACTAAGACTCTTCCTAGAGCTGGCCGCCCGGCCAAACTGAGCAATCGGGGGAGAAGGGCCTTGATCAGGTGACCAAGAACCCGATGGTCACTCTGACAGAGCTCCAGAGTTCCTCTGTGGAGATGGGAGAACTATCTCTGCAGCACTCCACCAATCAAGTCTTTATGGTAGAGTGACCGGACAGAAGCCACTCCTCAGTAAAAGGCAGATGACAGCCCGCTTGGAGTTTGCCAAAAGGCACCTAAAAGACTCTCAGACCATGAGAAACAAGATTCTCTGGTCTGATGAAACCAAGATTGAATTCTTTGGCCTGAATGCCAAGCATCACATCTGGATGAAACCTGGCACCATCCATATGGTAAAGCATGGTGGTGGCAGCATCATGCTGTGGGGATGTTATGCAGCGGCAGGGACTGGGAGACAGTCAGGATCGAGCGAAAGATGACTGAGCAAAGTACAGAACGATCCTTGATGAAAACCTTCTCCAGAGCGCACAGCAACCTCAGACTGGGGCGAAGGTTCACCTTCCAACAGGACAACAACCCTAAGCACACAGCCAAGACAACGCAAGAGTGGCTTCTGGACAAGTCTTGGAATGTCCTTGAATGCCCAGCCAGAGCACGGACTTGAACATCTCTGGAGAGACCTAAGCAGAGAAGAATGGGAGAAAACTCCCTAAATACAGGTGTGCCAAGCTTTGTAGCGTCATACCCAAGAAGACTCAAGGCTGTAATCGCTGCCAAAGTTCTTCAACAAAGTACTGAGTAAAGGGTCTGAATACTTATGAAATTTAATATCAGTTATTTGTTTATTTTTTTAATTTTTTATGTAAAACATTTTTTGCTTTGTCACTCATTTTAGATGAGTATAGCTCTAGACCCCATTTCCTCAGCTGTTAGGAACCTGTATGACAACGTGATGCAGGAACTCTCTCAAATCAACCCAAACACTGCGACCGGCAAACAAACACACACGAAACCCCGTCATTTGAATAAGGAAATATCTAGCATATGGGAATTGATTATTGACCACAACAACAAAACAAGGATAAAAAAATAAACATTGCCCGGCATGCTGCATCTAAGGATAGATTAGATTCGAATCCATCCAAAATATAATATATATTTTTTTTATTTAACCTTTTATTTAACTAGGCAAGTCAATTAAGAACATTCTTATTACAATGACACCTCGGCCAAACCGGACACGCTGGGCCAATTGTTGCGCTGCCCTATGGGACTCCAATCACAATCCGGCCGTGATATTATATATTTATATTTTAAATATAATTTGTTCTCAATCACCTACCTACCTTCCTGAAGGGAAAATAAATCAATTAGTAAAGAAGGGAGCTAAGCACTAGACAAAGTCTTGAACTGCAGTAACCCATGATATACTGCTGTGATGAAAGAACTTGACAGGTGAGGGCTTGAGTGCAGAGCTGGGTGCTGGAAACACCCAGCTCTGAAACACCTTACAGAGCATCCTTGACACTGTTCTATTAGGGATGGG
Source organism: Salvelinus sp. IW2-2015 (assembly GCF_002910315.2). Lineage (NCBI taxonomy): Eukaryota > Metazoa > Chordata > Actinopteri > Salmoniformes > Salmonidae > Salvelinus > Salvelinus sp. IW2-2015. The sequence continues at coordinate 205,260 of NW_019942921.1, read as the reverse complement.
GGGGTCGATTCCGTAGAGCAGGGATAGGCAACATGTTCCTGGGGTGCCCGCAGATACTGCAGGGTTTTGTTCCAACTAAGCACCACACCTGACCAACTGGGCTAATTGATCAGTTTAGTGATTTCCTAAATTCAACACCCCTGGTCTTCCTGGTTGGTTCAATCAAAAACATGATGTTGCCTACCCCTCCAGGACCGGGGTTGCGGACCCCTCCGGGACCGGGGCTGCCTACCCCTCCGGGACCGGGGCTGCCTACCCCTCCGGGACCGGGGCTGCCTACCCTCCGGGACCGGGGCTGCCTACCCCTCCGGGACGGGGCTGCCTACCCCTCCGGGACCGGGGCTGCCTACCCTCCGGGACCCGGGGCTGCCTACCCCTGTACTAGAGTATCAGAATATTACTTTTGACATTATGTCGATTCTATGACTCCAAGTATCGAGTCTCAAAAAAATATAAAAAATAAATATATCATATATATGAATGTTATTTTTGCTAGGTAGTTAASGTTAGCTAGTGATAGTCGGATGTACCTGCGCCAAAACTTCAGTATTTCTCCTCCTATAGCTTGGCCACAATCTTCTTCTTTAAATGGTGAGCCAACAACAGCACTTATGTCCATCACTGATCAAAACTCATTTTTAAATATGGCTCAAATATGGCTCTCTCATAACTGCACTAAACAACCAAACAGATGACAGTCATTAACATATCAGAGTAGTAAGAGAATATTCAGGACTTTTCCTCTGCAGGKCATGTTCAACAATGACACCAGGTACAAAGAATCACACTTTGCCTAAACTAAACCCCTTGTTAAGTGTTCTTTCCAAATCGAGCAGCAAACAATGGGTAGAAAACAGAAGTCTAGGATAGACCACTTTAAAGCCAATATGTATACACTATACACAAGCAGGAAAGGTCAGAAAAKCCCTCTCATACATACAGACCTGTCAATGAAGAGAAGCAGTGAAGGGGCAGCCATCCAGTCAGTGTGTTCATCCACAACGAACACAATCCTCAATGCCAAAGCAGAACAACCTGTCCACTGAGAAGCTGTTCAGATCCCCAGTAAGGGCAGGACAGTTCTCTTTCAGAAACCCAGAGAGAAAGAGAACTCTGATATGAAGCAGTTCCTCTCATTCAGTCAAGCCTGACGTTCATAGTTGTATCCAGCAGAATAAAGAGAGACAGAGGGAGAGAGACAGCCACATCTGAGACGTAACCCGTGCTGAGCGTGTTCTGTGTCAGAGATCCTTAACCACAGCCCACTCTGCCACCACCCTGCCTTCAGAGTACAGGAGTTTGACTGAGCAAAGGGGGGGGTAAGAAAGAATGTGCCAGCGTAAACAGAGTTTATTATTTATTTCACTTGTTTTGGCAATGTGAACATACGTTTCCCATGCCAACAAAGCCCTTTGAATTGAGAGAGAGAGAGAGCGAGAGCGAGAAAACACAGAGTAAACGATCTGAGGGAGCGGCAGAGCAAAGGAAATCTCCCCAGTAGAGAGAAGAGGGCTACTCAGAGAGCTGAGGAAAACAAGTCTGTGGAGAGGAAGGGGAACTAGCAACAGAGTGAGAGGAAGTGAAAATACCAAAGGGACTGCACTAAACAGCCCTGTTGTGATCGAGAGGGGTGTGAAACCAGCCGTTTAACCACTTAAAAACACTGTCGTACACTTCAGACTAGGTTTTTATGATAATGCTATCAATGACCATAGGACCATACACTGAGTCATTTTAAAAATAGGCCTGAAACCCATCATTACACTAGAGGGAGGCATACAAAACAAACTATGTAAATTGATCTGTTCACACTTGGCAGGCAGCTATTGTTGGCACATGGGGAGATCTCATTTAAATTTGCTGAATGGATTAGAGTGGGATAGGCTGGGATACAGCTGTGTGTGTGTCTCTCAATTCAAAAGGGCCTTATTGGTTGGGGAAACATATGTTTACATTGCCAAAGCAAGTGAAATAGATAATAAAAATTACTCAAAAGTTTAAGGAATTAGAGAAATGTCAAATGTCATTATGGCTATATACACAGTGTTGTAATGACGTCCAAATAGTTTAAGTAAAAAAGGGAAAATAAAATAATATAGTCTAGGTCCAAAAGGCTTAACAGCTTCTACCCCCAAGCTATAAGACTCCTGAACAGCTATTCAAATGGCTACCCAGACTATTTGCATTTCCCCCCCCCCCTCTTTTACACTGCTGCTACTCTTGTTACCATCTATGCATAGTCACTTTAACTCTACCTACATATTACCTCGACAAACCGGTGCCCCCGCACATCGACTCTGTACCGGTACCCCCTGTATATAGCCTCGCTACTGTTATTTTACTGATGCTCTTAAATTATTTGTTATTTTTATTTACTTAACACTAATTTTTCTTAAAACTGCATTGTTGGCACGTGACAAATACAATTAGATTTTATATTTACAATGGGGTTTGTTCTTCACTGGTTGCCCTTTTCTTGTGGCAACAGGTAACAAATCTTGCTGCTGTGATGGCACACAATGGTATTTCACCCAATAGATATGAGAGTTGATCAAAATTGGATTTGCTGTCTGTGCGTAATCTGAGGGAAATATGTGTCTCTAATAATATGGTCATACATTTGGCAGGAGGTTAGGAAGTGCAGCTCAGTTTCCACCTCATTTTAGGGGCAGTGTGTACAGCCTGTCTTCTCGAGAGCCAGGTCTGCCTACGGCAGCCTCTCTCAATAGTCCYTACATAGTCAAAGCTTTCCTTAARTTTGAGTCAGCCACAGTGGTCAGGTATTCTGCCACAGTAGTCTCTGTTTAGGTCCAAATAGCATTCTAGTTTGCTATGTTTTTTTATTAATTCTTTCCAATGTGTCAAGTAATTATCTTTTTGTTTTCTCATGATTTGGTTGGGTCTAATTGTGTTGCTGTCCTGGGGCTCTGTGGGGTCTGTTTGTGAACAGAGCCCCGGGACCAGCTTGCTTAGGGGACTCTTCTCCACCTACAGCGAGATGAACCTGATGGCTTTTTGGAAGGTTTGGGAATCGCTTCCTTTTAGGTGGTAGAATTTAAAGTATTTTTTCTGGATTTTCATAATTAGCGGTATCGGCCTAATTCTGTTCTGTATGCATTATTTGCCGTTTTACATGGAGGATATTTTTTGCAGGAGGGAGCTAAACGTGAGACCTTTGTAGTTCAACCAGATTGATTAATCAAATCCTACTGTGTGATCTAAATTAGTATTTTATTTCTCCGAGAAATTCCCACACTAACAAGTAGGTTTGCAGGTTTTTTAATTTACCAAAGTTACCGAAATCTTCAGTAATCTATGGCAATCCATGGTAGCTTTGGTCATTTATACTTGGAATATTTTTTTTTTTAATCGATATAGATATATATAATTAATTTTTTATACCTGTGCTCATACTGTCCATGASTTTGTAGTAGATAGAACATATGGTTCAAGAGAAAATAATGAAATTAATGAAAAAAAGCATCTAATCAACAATSACATCTGCAACTCATCCAACTYTGGACTTTTTTCACAACTGCTACCAGTCTGACCCCAAAACATTGACAACAAAGACATATTGATACATTATATTTTACTAAGGGTATAAAGGATATTTCATGCTGAAACTCTCATATTAAAACATCAATGATATTCACTGCGTTGACGTTTATATTTAAGATAATGTTTTACAGCGTTGTCATTCTAATTTTTTATTTTTAAAATCGTATGTGATTTGTTGTATTAATTTGACATGCCATATGGCCACACAAGAGGAACAGAGTTAATTAGACACCTGTGATAATCTGAAGTACCCAAAAAGGCCACTAGATGTCTTCTGCTAAATGACTAAAATGTAAATGTACATTTTGGTAACTTTCAAGAAACATTTTATCAGAAGCTCTTATCCAGAGTGACTTACAGGTAGTTTACTGGTAACCATAGTCACAAGGTTCATCACAGTGTGCAGGCTTTTAATCCAACCCTACCAACACACCTGCTACAATGAACGGTTTGTAAAAGTACACCAAAGGTCCTTCAAACATTAACAGACGACTATGTAGATATTGGGTGGGTGTGTGTGTGTTCGCTTCTACGCTTGGAGTGCCTAGCTACGATATTTTCTTTTTAAATGTGACTGAACAATTACGGGGTGTGTTTAGGTGTAGGTAAACAGGTTCCCTATGACTCCAATGCCATCACCTGTCAAGCACAATTTCACGGGGCGTACGGGGAATAAGTTATTCATAGTAAAAGCTGAACCAGCTCTGCTTTTGACCAGTTCACACTGGAGGCTTCAAGCCTGAATGCATTCAACCATCAAATGTTACATAGGTCATATACACTTTACACAAGACAAGTTGACTGTACTGGACTCTGGGAGTGTGGAGAAGTGTGTACACGTTTTGTGAGTTTTTCACAGTAATCTTGAGCAATGTCTTCTTTTGTCATAGTGTGGTATAGTGTGGTATAGTGTGGTATAGTGTGGTATAGTGTGGTATAGCTGTAGAGAAAAGATGAGGTGTGTGTTTACTGTAAGCACTGAATCKTCTCCTAAATCGAGCCTTATGTCAATGGGAGACCTGAGCTTAAAATTCAGTTATGCACACAGACCTAAATAGACTGTCAAAGATCACACAGAGTGATAACTTCCATTGTACCTGTTGAAGAAGCTAGCCAGTGGCCCCAGCCTCTTGGGCCTGCCCTCCTCTGACCCCAGCTGTCCCCGTCGTGGGCTCCACAGATCCCCTCCGATGTCACCGCCCGGCGACGACGACAGAGTGACGTCCGAGAATTGGGCGGCGTCGCCCTCGTCCGTCTCCAGGGTGACGATGGCGCTGGAGTCGGAGGTGACCATGAAGTCCGGGATGTCCTCGTTGGAAGCCGACAGCGTGGCCGAGAGCTCCGTGCTCAAGCTCGACACGCTGCACACCGAAATGTCGTCACTGCGGTTAAGGTTTCCCCCTCCTACGCCGCCCATCCCCGTGGTGACGACTCCCACGCCGCCAGCGCCGGACCTTGGGGCGGGGCTGAAGAGGCGCACCGAGTCGTAGCCACTGCGGGGGAAGGTGGAGGACTTGCGAAGGCCAACGCTGTCTCCAGACTGGTCTAGAGAGAGGGTAGCAGGGCCCTGGTCGTTGTGGTTGGAACCCAGGGTAAGACCACAGTCTCCTGCTTGAGTGTGGATGTGCTCGGGGTGGTTGATCTCCAGGGTAGGGATGCCAGAGTCCTGGGAGGCTAGGCTGTGTTGGTCCAGGTCCTGCTCATCGGATCCCTGCTGGGGGTTGCCATAGTGCAGGGAGTGCTGGATGAGGGGGGGCTTGCTGTGGTTATGGTTGTCGGAGCTGACCGTGCCGTTCTCCATTAAGGTACCTCCAGCCACACCTGAAACCAACAAGGAATTATAGACAAGAGTCACTACTAGTAGTGATAATAATATTATGTGATATGGTACAGTGATAGTTGATGGCCTGTAACAAATATTTTTACATTTCAAAGCTTCCATTAATATTCACATATTCTCTTTCAGTACAACATTTTCAAATAACATTTGCCATGGATAGTCAACTCTTACCCTACGAAGTCCGGAGCCTGCTGGTTCTCTGTTCTATATGATAATTAATTGCACACACCTGGTGTCCCAGGTCTAAATCAGTCCCTGATTAGAGGGGAACAATGAAAAAAATGCAGTGGAACTGGCTTATAGGTCCAAGTTAAGTTTGAGGGCTTTGGTTTGACAGGTCAGTAGAGCTAAAAAAAAGTCAAGCTCCATTAACCAAACTACTGAGAAAAAGTAGGAGTCTAAAACAAGGATTAGGTTCTCCACAGACCAATCACTGACCCAGYACAGTATATTACCCATGAAAGTAGGAGACACCTCCCATGCCCCTCCTTCCTCCTCCTCCTCCTCCTCCCTCACCACCTCATCCTGACATCAGATAACAGGAACAATAGAGCAGAAACATACAGGGAGGTGAGAGAGGATCCGGCCAGTAACCAGGCTGAAACTGAATCCACAAGCGTAGCCTGAAATGTGAACGAGCGTCTTGTACCATGTGCCTGCCTGGGCCCCTGCAATTAGGCTAAGGCCGTATGGGAGTCAAGGGTATAGGGGACCTTACTGTTGAGGTCCAGAAGAGGGAAATAAAGGGTGATATGAAGACCCCTGGGGAGGGAGACTGTCAGAAACACATGCATCATCGCATTTCATGGGAGTCTTAGATATGATTAAAAAAATTGCATTTGTCCAAAAAAAATAAAGTAAAACGGTAAGTGAGTGAATTTGTTCTGACAGTGCTTTGCTTGRATTGCATTGACACAAGCTTCTAGAAACCCTTTGACTTGACCACAGTCAAACTACAATTACATTGGAAAGGGCTTGTAAAGTAAGCATTTCACTCTAAGGTCTACACCGGTTGTATTCGGCGCATGTGACAAATAAAATGATTTGAAAGAGGCACAGACATGCAAAGTTCCAGTGCTGCCAGTGTGTGGAGCTTCCCGACTGGCTGCACCACATGCTGCTTGGAGATGGATCTGACGGAAACTGTCTGTGTGATAAAATACCTCAGTTCAGAGGAGAGTTCAAGGTCTCTGGGCAGAACTGGAAGAGWTACTATGCTGCTGCCGCCAGTGTGTGTGTGGAGAGAGCATGTGTAGATAGATACACTGCCCCTGGCACAAAGCAATAGTCACCAAGTGCTACCAGAGAAGAWGAAAAACATGGGAGAATACTGAAAAAAATATATTAAAAACGCAACATGTGAAGTGTTGGTCCCATGATTCATGAGCTGAAATAAAAGATCACAGTAATGTTCCACACGTAGAAAAAGCTTATTTCTCTCAYATTTTGAGCACACGTGTTTACATCCCTGTTAGTGAGCATTTCTCCTTTGCCAAGATAATCCATCCACCTGACAGGTGTATAATATCAAGAAGCTGATTAAACAGCATGATCATTACACAGGTGCACCTTGTGCTGGGGACAATAAAAAGACACTCTAAAATGTGCCGTTTTGTCACACAACACAATGCCACAGATGTCTCAAGTTTTGAGGGAGCATGAAATTGGCATGCTGACTGCAGGAATGTCCACCAGGGTCGTTGCCAGAGAATTGTCGCAATGATCTGTACACAATTCCCGGGAGCTGAAAATGTCCCAGTTCTTCCATGGCCTGCATACATACCAGACATGTCACTCATGTTTGGGATGCTCTGAATCAACGTGTATGACAGCGTGTTCCAGTTCCCGCCAATATCCAGCAACTTCGTACAGCCATTGAAGAGGAGTAGGACAACATTCCACAGGCCACAATCAACAGCCTGATCAACTATGTGAAGGAGATGAGGCAAATGCATGAGGCAAATGGTGGCCACACTAGATAGTGACTGGTTTTCTGATCCACACCCCTACTTTTCTTAAGGTATTTGTCCTCCTGTCTCAGCCTCCAGTATTTATGCTGCAGTAGTTTATGTGTCGGGGGGCTAGGGTCAGTTGGTTATATCTGGAGTACTTCTCCTGTCTTATCCAGTGTCCTGTGTGAATTTAAGTATGCGCTCTCTAATTCTCTCCTTCTCCCTCTCTCTCGGAGAACCTGAGCCCTAGGACCATACGTCAGGACTACCGGGCATGATGACTCCTTGCTGTCCCCAGTCCACCTGGCCTTGCTGCTGTTCCAGTTTCAACTGTTCTGCCTGCGGTTATGGAACCCCTACCTGTCCCAGACCTGCTGTTATCAACTCTTAATGATCGGCTATGAAAAGCCAACTGACATTTATTCCTGATTATTATTTGACCATGCTTGTCACTTATGAACATTTTGAACATTTTGGCCATGTTCTGTTATAATCTCCAACCGGCACAGCCAGAAGAGGACTGGCCACCCCTCATAGCCTGGTTCCTCTCTAGGTTTCTTCCTAGGTTTTGGCCTTTCTAGGYAGTTTTTCCTAGCCACCGTGCTTCTACACCTGCATTGCTTGCTGTTTGGGGTTTTAGGCTGGGTTTCTGTACAGCACTTCGAGATATTAGCTGATGTACGAAGGGCTATATAAAATAAACTTGATTTGATTTGATTTGTGACCAACAGAGGCATATCTGTTTTCCCAGTCATGTGAAATKCATAGATTAGGACCTAATGAAATGATTTAAATTGACCGATTTCCTTATATGAACTGTAACTCAGTAAAATCTTAGAAATGATTGCATATTGCGTTTATTTTAGTTCAGTATATGTAAAACCCAATTTAACAGTGATTTCCCACAGACTAAACCCACCTAAAGCCCCAGTAACAGTCCCCATGCAGCTGTAACCTGATCAAGAAGTTATCAAGCGAGTCACACACAGGTTGTTGCTGTGCTACTGAAGCATGTGCTTATTTTAATATCTAAACCCCTCAGCCACCGGAAAGAAGAAAAAAATATATATATATATATATATATTTTTTTTTAAATCAACATCCGTTGCCATGACAACATTGATCATCATTAATCACGATAATGGTTTGTTTAGCCAGCCGGACATTCACCGAGCGGACGAGCGGTAATTCATTTTTATATGTATGAAAATTACACCATATCATTCTTATTCTCTGGTAAGAAACTGAAATGACATTGCACTTCTTTGTCATTTCCTCACGGTAGTATTTTTGTATATATTTTRTTAAAGWTGTGTTTGGCGAGGCCTCCCGAGTGGCGCAGTGGTCTAAGGCACTGCATCGCAGTGCTAGCTGTGCCACTAGAGATTCTTGGTTCGAGTCCAGGCTTTGTCGCAGCCGGTCACAACTGAGAGACCCATGGGGCAGCGCACAATTGGCCCAGCGTCCGGGTTAGGGGAGGGTTTGGCCGGCAAGAACGTCCTCGTCCCATCGCGCACTAGCAACTCCTGTGGTGGGCCGGGCGCAGTGCACGCTGACATGGTCGCCAGGTGTACAGTGTTTCCTCCGACACATTGGTGCGGCTGGCTTCCGGGTTAAGCGGGCAGTGTGGCTTYGCTGGGTTGTGTTTCYYAGGACGCACGGCTCTCAACCTTCGCCTCTCCCGAGTCCGTATGGGAGTTGCAGCAATGACAAAAGACTGTAACTACCAAATGGATACCACGAAATTGGGGAGAAAAAGGGGTGAAAGTAACAAAAAAATTAAATATGTCTTTGGTAATTTCTACTACTGGTGGCCTGCATGTGAATGATTGRGACAGTTCCTGAAAGTAGTATGAGTATGTTTCCTGTGTTGGTTATAYCTTCACAGTAAAGACATTGACATTGCATACTTATGAATAGGGAAATCCTTTGTCGCTCAGTTGGTAGAGCATGGCACTTGTAATGCCAGGGTAGTGGGTTCGATTCCCYGGACCACCCATACATAAAATGGATGCAGTCACTTTAGATAAAAAGCTTCTGCTAAATGGCATATKTGTGAACACTATCAATGACCAGGCTACACAAATAACAATGCTTGAGATAGAATACAGACTAGATGCTACACTTCCTCATCACCATGCAAATCTACTAGAGAACAAAATACTGTAATTATAACACATACCCATGAAAAAGGGATCTCTGGTACACACAACACTGACAGTGTGACTGCACTGAAGATGACAATCTGAAGACTTAACATCTCTCAGTGAAACTGAATGAGTCTAGGCCTGTTCATTTTGACAAGTGTGAATCCTCAACACACCCTGAACACACCTAGTTCAAAATTGCATTGTCCTTTCATCTCATTATCAATGGAGATGTAATGAGTAGAGACTAGACAATCCTGTTCAGTAACACAGTGACTGTAGGCAGCAGGCTATGCAAAATTAGGCTGGTCCAAACACATTTTATTCATTTGAATGCATGCATCGCTAGAGTGTCAAGGAGTGGCAATCATTATGAATTTCAGATCATTTGCAACTACACTGTCATTGCCTAGTTCAGCATTGTGTGTCATAGGCAATAATAATTCCTATTTATTAAATATACTACRCATTTGCATAGCCCGCAACATCAGCCACCTGTTGCTCAAGCTCCACTTCTAGCCTAAATAAAATGCCAACAACAGACTACGTACCACTTTCGCTTCCTCTCCGGTCTTTGGTCCCCTCCGTGGAATGTGCCATGTTGATGCTACAGATGGGCTGTCGACGCGGCTGGTTGCTGTTGGCTCCTCCGGTGGTCCATGATGATGATGCGCTGCTGCAACCCACCCTCACCTCCGCTCTCAGCGTAGCTTGGCGTTCATAGAGGAAATGGTCTCCGTTAAGTACACTTTTAGAGGACTCAATGACACACACACAAAACATGTCATTCGGCAGTAACAGGTCAAAATACGAGCGGTACGAGTGTGGCATTTTTTGTGGCTTAAAAGTGTCACAAATGTCAACTTGGCTAACGACTCGATAGCGCACTTGCCAAAGTCTCTTTGATACGTCGGTTTATATGCTTCCCTTTTCCTATATTCAAGCAAAATGGAACAGTTGATAGTTTTGCTCAAATGTTACAACAGAGCACTAAAGAACTACACAATTTGTATACGTAAAAATTAAATGATAAATACACTTGGCAAGTTTATCCAGTCTTTGTAATAACATACCTGTCTTGGTGCTTCAGCCGCCATTTTAAAATAAACTTACCGACTAGAGTGGAATGTAATCGAGCCAAGAGACTACAGCATCGATGGATTCACCTGTCAGTCGTCAAGGCGTAAATAATCGTCCCTATCGATCCATGAAACAATACAAGAGATTCAAAGTAGCCTAGTCAACTCGTCCAGGAACCTTATTGCATGATTCTGTGTTAAAATTATACTAAGAAGCCAGGTGACAATGGAACAGGTTTGTTAAGATGTTCTCTGCATGAGTATTGTTTGATTACAGTTAGCTGCTGTTCTGTAATCGAAAATCCCATAACATAGGTTGTCCATTCACTTAATCTTTTACTAATATCCAGAACTTAAGTCATGACAAAATCATGTGTCTACTTCAGCTTAGAAATTCAAGAACAATCACATTTTCTAAATATATTTGACCATACAGTAAAGCAAGGCTGTACATTGGGACTACTGTATCTGTCAGCCCTCTATTGTAAATGTGGAACCAGGAAGGACTTTTATTTCTGCAGAATACTGCCTCCTTGAGAAAGTGTCTGTCTTTACACTGATATCAAATCTCCTWGATCAGGGTTACTCAACTCTTACCCTACGAGGTCCGGAGCCTGCTGTTTTCTGTTCTAGCTGATAATTGCACACAGTCTAAATCTGTCTCTGATTAGAGGGGAACTGGCTTTGAGGTCCAGAGTTGTTTGATGGCCTTAGTTATTCTCAACAATTTACTTTAGTATTATGCCCATTGAAAACACAACTCTTGACAGAGCCTTTGACTCACAGTGAACATGGTGCAAATACATAAATAAGAKACCAGAACAGAACCTGGGGTGATTTGGTTTATTCCTTTATTAGATGTTAAGAAACTCCACAATGAAACAAAATAATTTACTCAGGGTGTACATGAAATTAGAACAATACAACCACTTGAGACAGATGGGAGTTGAGGATGAGYGACAAAGGGATGGGAGGGTGTCATCTAGTAGGAATGAAGAGKCTAGGAAAACTCTGGTTTTCAGTGCCGGAAATGCTATGTCCTTCAGACCAATCAAAACTCAATGTTAACCTTCGTCAATGTAGTTTCAAAATGCATAGTCGCTCTCGATGCATTTTCAAAACTCAATATATAAACAGAAAAACAAATRAATGCATTTCCTTCAAACTCCCATGTAGGTGCTGTGACTCGGTCTCTCACACATCTACACACAAAGTAAAAATTWAATTAAAAAAAGAAGTCACTGCTTTACCCTGGCCTGTACTTGTCATATACAAAACCGGTTTTATTTAACTTAGATGGAGTGTGGTGTTGACATGCTGCTCTTATTTGTAAAGACACTCCATAACAGTTCAATCTTTATTTTCTCAGCTCTCCCGTACTGAAAAATAAGTCATGCAAAATAAACGGAGTGACTTTCCTCCACATACACTTGAATGTTTAAAAGTTTGCATGCGCCAAGATTGCATATGACCGAGGACCATGAAAAGGTCCCCCTCACATTGCTTAGGCAATCTCAAAACGGCTCGGTCGGGCTTAGCTCTAAAACTATGTGCTGTACAATTAACTCTGTAGGAAGCTTGGGATTAATAAAAGCCTGTTTATTTTTTTCCTCAAATAAAGTTTCAGTAATAAATTAATGCTTGAATGAAAGTACTGATGCACTGCCACAGAATTAAGTGTTTTCCACCTACTTTGAAAAAAATATTTAGTATTTAAGTATTCCTGAGTGACTGACAACTGTCTAAACAAAATAAAATACAATTGAAAGTAGCCTGACATTTTTCAGAGCAGTCTTTCATTCAAGTTTCAATCGGTTGAACACAAGTTCAGAACAAACACCACAATTATGGGGCAGACTGAGGCCCTGGCATATTGAAATGGATTGTTATCGACTTTGCCATTTCCCAAACCAACTCAAGATACAGCTGTCCATTAAGAGGTCGAAGAATAATAAAACAAAAAAAATTAAGATCAATGACTGTGCTCACAATGGAGACCCTGTGCCCTGTGACAGTGCATTAGAACCCGTGTGCACACATTGTTGGCGGACATTTTGGACTGCACAACGGATGCGTCACAAGAGAACATGGAGGGATGGTAACTGCTTCAATTCCTCGGTTTTCTGAGGACAAAAACAAATATTTTGAAGTGGAAGGATGGAACCAAAATAAACCACTGCAGTGATAAAGATATACACAACGCACATGGAAAACCAAATGCATATCCTCTAAAGATGTGTGTTAACTCAGGATTTAATAGTTAATGCACAGGCGACAGAAACAATCACTCAAACATAGTCGGGCCTCTGATTAAACTTAGTTTGGGCATTGAATTGTGTTATTTTTGGTTAATCACCTTTTCCTTGAATGTTTTATATTACGCTCTTTTAAGTTAAGTAGTGTCTGGGTAGAAATATATTGCCTTTAAAATCCTGCTTCTACTGTAGACCTTACAGTAGGATGAACACAGTGACACTATTATCTGTAATAGACTGTCAATCTGATAACAAGATTGAAATCAAATCACTTTTTATTTCCATTGTTATTACAGGCCAGTTAACTTACTAGTTAAAAGTTCTTAAAAATTAACTCTTCTTTAAAATGAAAACCAAGTCAAAGCGAGGACCATCAAATCACGATTATTTTCTCCAAAAGATAAACCGATTCTTCCACGACAAACTACAGGATCTACATTACACAGCCACAATATCGAAACTGCTACAGAACGGTCAACATATTCATAGCACCAGTTGTTTGGACTATGGAGTTCACAAAAAAAAACGTTCAATTGCTGCAAATCAGTGCCTCTGTAGAAATGGCTATTAATTAAATATTTTTGTAAAGGACCATTACACCCCAAATTGAGCTCAACCATGCTTCTTTTTTTTTTTCTTGCTTTTTGCTTTGAACAGCAGTTTAGTACTTTTAACAGATTTTTGGGGGGGTTGATTTATACCTTACAAAGCATTTCTACTGTGTCTACTACTAAGGTTCTGAAAAACTGACAATCACCCAAAACCATACTCATTTAGAGTAACTTTGCACACTTCTGTGGGGGGGGGGGCTTTGATACAGATTTGAGAGGTAAGATGCACACAGTCTTTCCTTCAGTCAGAAAAGGCACCCATGCTACTCAAAAATCTCCACATTCTTTCTAAATGACAGGGATGAAGAAAGAGAAGCAAATGCAGTGCTTTCATACTACGTTATGAAGKGCGGCATCCCAGTCAGATGAAGGAAATTGCAGCAGTTACACTAGAAAATAAGGAGTGAGACTAGTAGGACAGGAACATGCTCAACCATTCGGAAACCATAACTACCAGTATCCTAGGTCAAAATTTAAAAAATGTGAAAAACCGATGGAGGGAAAAACAAGACTGTCCCTAATATCTAACTGACTTTAATTAAGATGGAATTATGTCTGGAAGAATCAACTAAAACCAAATCTAAAATGCATACGTCTTCAGATATGGCATCACATGAAGACATGTAGAACATATTCAAGTTCTTCCTACTTGCGGCCTTTTTTTGTTGTTGTTGTTGATTACACAAGACTCTAGTAAAATGAAAATCAGCAGTGTTAAGGGTGGGATGTGGAGGGGTTCCTCTGTCCAGATGCCTATCGTTTCTAAGTGGCGAGGTCCCCCCCCATATCTTTGCAAGTAGAGGTGCAGTCAAAGGAGAAGAGGCCATATCTTCCTGACGATGGGCTTCCTCGCCACAGAGTTGGACTTCTCAGATGTTGCTGCTCCCTGCGAGAATAAAGACAGTGGCTGAGAAACATGAGTCGGTAAACAGGGCCTGTGTTCATTTATCCTGAGTTCAAAACAAAACTGAAAACYGTTTGTATTTGATTACTGATTAAATGTGTGTTAACTGGAACCTGTTTCAAGATCGTGTCACTGGCACGTAGGGCAGTATACAGACCAGCATTGGGGAAAGGGAATACCCCCACAGGCTGGGTCAGAATATGTATGATAGGGAGAGACAGAGCCCCCCCCCCCCCCATGCTCTATGGTGTTAGCATTAATTCTAAAGCATTGTTATCCTAAACTCGGTCCTGGGGCCCCCTGGGTGAACCTTCTGGTTTTTGCCCTAGCCCTACACCGTTGAATCAAATATACAAAGCTCAATGAGTTGGTTTGATTCAGTTGTGTGGCACTAGGGCAACATTTTTTACTTGCACCAGGGAAGTACCCTGTTCTAAAGCAATCTAAACAGCTGACACTTATAGGAATGACTATGCTGACTGAATGCTGTAGAGTTGTGACTAAGACCATTAAATATTTGTAATTCAGTTTAAAACTAAGTAGCCTAGGTTGTATATAAACAATATATGACCAATTCAAGACCCATCTGTATGTCAGGGATGAACAAACAAACTTCAAAAAGCTTCCAGCTGTATATTAAACCAATACAGTTGAAGTCATTTTAGCCGTAGGTCAAAGATATATTAAATCTATTTAACTTTGATATTACCTGTACACTGAGGTCCAGGGAAAAGAGGAGAGCAGATTGTGTTCTGCCACCAGCACTCATCTTGCTGGATGTCAGTTAGTCCCTGTCCACTAATATTTAGAGGGAACTATAAATAAAAAAATTAAAAAAGGCATTAGTCTAATGGAGGGAAAACTGTTTCATAGTCAAAATGTAGAGTAACTTCTGACCCAAACAAAGCTCGACATTCCTATAAGATTCTTACCTCYTGCAAATCTTCAACGAAGTCATAGGTTTTCCCATATGTGGGACTCTGATCAGCTGCTGCACATTTACAGGCTTCCTTTTCTCTGCAAGACTCTTCCTCCTGAATCTTGTCGACTGGGACATCCATCTGTCCGCTCGCTGTTTCGCAGTCCAAGCAAGTCTCTTGCTCAGCGATTGGCAGGAGGGTGCTGGAGCCCTCCTGAGAATCCAGTGAGGTCTGGGCACTCTTCTCCATGCCAGACTTCTTTAATCTGGGCAGGAATTTCCCAGATTCCAGTTCTGACTTCCCGTAGCACGGGCCCTCGTTCTCTGCATCCTCCTCAAGCGGTTTGAGATCGGCCTGAGGGTCGTCGGAGACATCCGGCGGGGCCAGGACGGGAACACTCATCTCTTCTTTCTCGGACTCAATCTCCGACTCACTCCCTCCGCCGGGCGACAGCTCCGAGGCTGATATGGGTCGGAAGTGAGTCCTGGGGGAGATGCGGATGGCCCTGTACTGGGTGGTCCGGTTGATGCCGTATAGCCYTGGGTGTAAAGCTTCATTCTCTGAGTCCGAGCACAATATAGACTTGGGCTTGAACCCCGGGCTGAACGAAGCCATGTCCTCAGGCTCGAAGGAGCACTCTACCTGGAGGACTTGAGAGAACGGATTGTTCAGATCAAAGGACGCAAACGGGTAGTCGATCCCCGGCTCCTCACCACGGAAGCCTGCACAGGATCCGAGTAAATCTTCATGGAAGATAAAAGAAAATCCCTTATTCAATCCATCCTCACCTCCTTTAGAAGCCTGGTCACTCTGCCCGAAGGAGACCAGGGGCCTCCAGAGGGGCTTGTGGCTGGAGGCAAAGCAGCTGCCTGTGTTCATGAACAGCTGCCTGTGTTCTGTACCAGCAATGGTTACCACGTCTGAGCCAGAGGACGAGGCAGCAGCAGTGGCACACTGTAGAAGGCTGCCTTTTGCGTCGCCTGGCGGCACCACGGCCCAGTCCTGGTCACTGCTGAACATCTTCAGCTCTCCGTACACTCCTCCCAGGATGAACGACGTGTTATCCTTCTCAGGGTTCACGTCCCAGGGCTTGGACGGCGTCATGTAATCCCCGGAAGCATTAATCTTTGAGAGCTGGTTTTTATCCAGGAGGGCCTGCTCTTCATTCTTGCCTTCTTCCCACAGGTGGTACTCTGAGCGCTGCACTGCCTTCTTCGGAGGCCCTTGGATGGGACCAACTTCCTTTGTCTGCAAGTCGAGACAGSCGCAGCTGCTCGACTCCTGGGAAAACAAGCCCTCGCCTGGGTTCTCTTCTCCAGGTGATAGTACGAGATCCCCATCTCCGATAGCCGTCCAAATGTCCTTTATTATCCCTGAGCTGTAGTTGTCACTCTGTTGGTTTGAGTCATCTGAAAACATGCCAGCGTCATACTGCTTGCTCTCGTCRCGTTCTAACGCTATTCCACAAATGGACTCCAATTTAGATTTCTTTGCGATGGTCGGCTTGGACACTGTGCCTACATTGGCATCCTCGCACTGGTGACCATTGTTTTCTTGTAAAAAGTCCAGGATTTCTTCCTCTAGGTATGTACCAGAGATGGGAGGGATTATACAATTAATCTCTTCATTGCCAATTAGAGCAGACTCCTCTGTTTGAACGTTTATTTGCTCATTGTCTGAACGTGTCTCTTCCGAATGCGACCATGGACTGCAGGTTCGCGTTGAAAGGTTTGAACAGTGTTCAGTTTCATCAAAGGCACTATTTTTGGTCCATATTAACAAACGAGACTGCTTGTTACAATGTGGATCTAGACAGCTACTTGAATCTGTGTTGTTTTCGTGACCAACGGTGAGAAAAGGAAGAGTTGGGCTATCGTACTGCAGCTCAAAAAGAGACAAGCAGGAGGAGTTCAGACCAGGAGCTTCACTGGTGGCTTCTGGGAGATGAGGCTCCTCCAGGTTCCCAGGCAGCGTGCCGATGGTGAATGGAACGCCGTCCAAAGCGGGGGAGAGCTGAACGGGAGAGTCCCCTGCAAAGCTTTCTCCATCTATATCTTCAGAGCTAGACGATGAATAACATGCCCAGACCTGAGCCATGTTTTCCAAATCCTGCATGAAGAACCCATCATCTCCCAAAGCATCCAGACAGCCCACCCTTATTGCACTTTCCCCTTGCAGCTCAAGGCCATCTAACACTAAACAACATTCTGCCTCAAAGTCTCTTTGCTCTTCACTCTTCTGTCGAATCATGCTCAAGATTCGACTCTCTTGTACCAAGTCTGAGGCACTAGGATCCAATATGGATTGATAAATATCGACTTCATAGAAGTGAGTGAATTCGGACAGATACTCATCATCTAACTCTCTACTATCCTCAGGCGGAGGGCAGCTAGASGTCCCATTGAGTTCGGTAGCCTCCTCATCTGCGTCCCCTGGCACTTCTACAAAGTGCCCATCTACAAAGGTGCCCGCTGCCAGATACGCCCTCTGGAAGCTTGTGTTGGCAATGCAGATGCCTTGCATTCTCTCAGACAGCCTTCCAAAGTCAGTGGACAAGGTCGAATCTTCTGGAGAGTCCACCTTGCTCCGGTACTTTGTTTCCAGTTTGCTCCTTCTGCTACTGAACGGTACTAAATACTCTGTGATGGGCTCTGTGTACCACAGGGGCTCCTCCATGTACTCCTTTTTGTTGCTYGCCTCAGCTCCGGACTCCTTTTCTTCCCACCAGCCTGGATCTTTTCGAATTTCCTTCAGCGGTCTTTTCCCCTTTTTGTAGAGCTGTGTTTTCCTCACAGGGCCTCCAGTGGCACTGCTGCTGCTGCCTCCAGCATTCCGCCGCTCCTCTTTGTCGACGGCCTTCAGAGKCAGTTTCACTTGTCCACTGTGGCACCCCCTCTTACTCCTGCTGAACACCTCCTTGGACTTGTGCTTGATCCTGCCCGCCTTGCTGCTGGAAGTCTTGGAGTCGCCCTGGTTCCCGCTGGAGCTCGAGCCAGCCTCACTAGAACCAGAGGACCAGGAGCGAGGGCGATACTTGCCCTCTGACCTGTGCCTCACCTGCTTCTTGCCATGGACGGAGGCTCGGTCCTCTGCTGTTGCGCCACCATGGAATCGTTTCTCTTTCTCCTTCTTGCTGCGTCGCTGCTGGGTTCTCTGGCTGGTTGGGTTGGTGGTAGTGCTGCATGCCTCAGGGGTTTTCTCCTTAGCAGCTTCACCATCACTGTTGCAATCTTTTGGGGAGGAGGTGTCGGTGCTGGTCTGTGGGGCCGCGGAAGACGATGAACCGGAGTAAGCGATGGCTTTAGCCTTGTTCCACACCGTCATGATCTCTTGGAGACAAACAGATTTCTCTGACAAAGGAGGAAAGGCTTCATAATACCTGCAACAATGAGAGAAAACGTTGTCAATTAAGATCAATACATAAAATACAACAAAGCACATAAAATTAATTACCACATATTTTAATAGGCATACAACAAAATCAAATATGAATAGTTGTGCCAGCTGGTCAGGACATTATTATGAWTGCAGTATTATTGCGGTTTTGGGTAAAACATACATTTCAACCTGGTCCTTTGAGGAAGGGGACTCAACTCCTTCAGGAGACTGAGATCCATCAGATTTCTTGAGCTGATTTTCTTCTGTGAAGAGAAAYTTAATATGATGCGGTGTGTCATATTTACTAGTTTGTTATAAAAATGAWAGAAAATGTATAAACCCAAGATGCAAACCTTTCTGTTTGTTCTGGATGTCCTTGAGTTTGGAGCAAAGCTCCTCAACCAGGCTCTCAATCCCAGAGTTCTTTGGGGGGGYAAAGAAAGGAGAACGGTAACATCTAAGAATGAATCTAGCAAAGAATCCATTGAAGAGAATCTAAACAGAATAATCATATGAGCCCCAATAAAACAATTTGCTTCCTTCAGACCATTCATGAAGTGATTGGATGTATCCAACATTATAGAAACGGATGGTTCGAGCCGTGAATACAGGTATGACAAAACATTTATTTTTACTGCTCTAATTAAGTTGGTAACCAGTTTATAATAGCAATAAGGCACCTCGGGGGTTTGTGGTATATTGCCAATATACCACGGCTAAGGGCTGTATCCAGGCACTCTGCGTTGCAGATAAGAATAGCCCTTAACCTGGTATATTGATCATGTTATATCGTGCCTTATTGCKTAAATAACACTTAAGGGTTGGAACAATTTTTTTGAAGGCAACTTTATAACACTGACTAGAGGGTATTAACATGGYCCTGACAAAAGACAAACCAGCTGACTGTAAGAGGCCGGACCTCCTGTACCGTGACTGTTCAATTTAGCTATGAGGGAGAAATGACTAAGCATAGCCAAAACAACCACCTCCTGTCTTTCCATCTAAACACTTACAAAACATCAGGCATCAGCCAACATAAGATCACTCAATCGACCACTTCTTCCTTATATCCACTGGTATCCTACGCTGTCAACAAAGATGAAGTAATTCGTTTTCTGTAAACAAGGCCTGCAACGAGCCGGTCTATTTACAAAGACAGCCATGTCGACAGACCAGTAGGCAATAGGCACCGTCAGAAAAGCAACAGCATTTAGTGAGGACAGAAATAGCCACCACAATATACAGGGTCGAACTAGTCCAAATCTTTTTCACTCACACTCTAACAGAAAGTAACATTCCTTACCATGCCGACCCAAGTCTCTACCCTGGCCYTGTGTTTCTTGCATCATTGTGCTAACGCCGGTCAGCTGACAGGCAACGCACTCTCTGCTTTCTATGCTGCAATCCCGTGCAGTGTGCTGGTTAAAAAAATACATTAAAAAAAAATGGACTGCAGAGTCCAGTACCTAGAGAGCAGCTCACTCAGGCTTGCAGACCCTTCCCCCAACACACCCTCCAGCTCTACCCCAGGCCGTCACGCTCCCTCTCCACTACTGGCTACCTCCGATACTATACTACTGCCAAACCAACCGACCAGTAAAGAAAAACAGCAGCAAATACATTGATTTTGCTTTAAAWATATATATATAWAAAACAGCACAGAAAAAATACAATGCAGGCTTATTAAACTGTGAACGTAGATGTAAGGACACCTCTGCAAGGTCACCCATAATATAATCTCAAAACTGTGTTTTAAAGTGTGAGAGCAAATAGAGTCTTTCACCGTGTCACAATTCTTTCCTCTACTGAAATCAATTCAACCTTTTGCCAGTAAACTCTCATTATATCACACGGACTGTGAAAAATCCAAGAGAGTGATCACAAAATGAGCCTGGTCAATGCCAAGTATCACATGATGATAGTGGCGGTTGTTCAATGGTGTACCCCTCACAGGGAATTTGCTTTATGCAATGACCGTTCACCATGATTTATGCAATTAATATATGCATGACTGAAGTTCAACAGGCAAAGGCGCAAAATTACAGTAATAAATTCCTGACAGACACGGATCATTAAACAATTTACACACATACATGGTTCCTGCTTTCTTCATTGAWTCAACATGTTCAGCTTTGTAGCTTACAGGCTGGTGTATTTAAAAAAAAAAACTAAACTGCTGTACCAACTATCAGTCTATGTTCTGCTCCCGAACACACAAGCTTTAAAGAGCGCATGAGCAATGCTGGGAGAAGACCACATGCGCGCACAAGAATACAGGGTGAAGAACCAATTTGTTGCTACACCGGGGCGGAACAGGCACTTACTTCATCAGACGCTGAACGCAGGCATTGCACMGCGGCTTGTTTCTTTATCTCTTCCAGACTCAGATCGGTCCCTCCTCCTTTCTTCTTACACTTGGCCCATTTCTTCCCAGTTCCCTTCTCCCAGCCCAACAAGATGTCATTCTCCTGCACACATAACATCCACATCCGTTATTTAACCAGACAGCTCGTCTACACAGGAAAGGGAAATATGTTTTAAAATATTGAAAGTGCAAGAAATAAAATAGGTGGATTTAAATCATTAGGTTCGCTTAAGCCACAAAACAAACTGACTCAAATCAATACTAAATAGAGCCTGTTCTTCATTGACTAGGTGTATGTTTAACTAAGTGGGGGAACTAGATACCATCATGTTCGTAACACAAGACATTGCCGCTGCTGGACACCTACCTGATCCTGCAGGTCGTAGTCGTAATTATCGTGCAGGAGCAGGCTGAGGACGTAGCGGGTGTAGATCATGGCATCGATCCCGCACTTCTCCAGCTCCTGGCCCAGCCAGCTCTGCACTGGGCCCAGCGAGTGAAGCAGGGACATCTCTGCGGCAGGCAGGGGGCCCACTGGGGTTAGGGGGCACGAGAAGCTTTCAAGAGGAGCAGGACCGTCCGACTCGTCACTCACTGGACGCATGGAAATCTTTAGGTGTTGGCCATTCTGAGGTGGAGCGGCATTGTGACAGGCAGATATGGAGGGGCGGTGGTGTGGAGAGGGGACAGGGCAGTAGAGCCTATCTGGAAGGCGTGAGGGGGGGGGGGGGGCTACTCCAGCAGGATGCACAGGGAGGAAGCTACATGGAAAGACATGTAGGGTGCTGGGGTTTTTTCTGTGAGCAAATAGGTAACTTCACTCGTCAGGCATGGCTTTAACTGATGAAAGCTATCAGCTGTTCGGCAAAACACTAGACGTGCTTGCGTCTCAGTCAGAGGGGCTCATGCTGGGCTACGGCTTCACCGGCACAACCTGAAAAATAGGAAAAAG
This sequence comes from Salvelinus sp. IW2-2015, assembly GCF_002910315.2. Classification (NCBI taxonomy): domain Eukaryota; kingdom Metazoa; phylum Chordata; class Actinopteri; order Salmoniformes; family Salmonidae; genus Salvelinus; species Salvelinus sp. IW2-2015. The sequence continues at coordinate 183,296 of NW_019942921.1, read as the reverse complement.
ACTTGCGTCACATCTCTGTGTTGCATTTAGATGTTACACAAGGTAGGCCTATTCTTTTACACCATGATATACGGAGCGTACAAAACATTAGGAACATAATATTGAGTTGCACCCCTTTTMCCCCCAGAACAGCCTCAATTCGTCTGGGAATGGACGTGGTGTCAAAAGCATACCACAAGGATGCTGGCCCATGCTTCCCAGTTGTGTCGATTTGGCTGYATGTCCTTTGGGTGGTGGACTATWTTTGATACACACGGGGAAACTGTTGAGCATGAAGAACCCCGTTCAAAGCCACCTAAATCTTTTAACAAWCAATGTCTCAATTGTCTCAAGGCTAAAAATCCATCTTTAAACTGTCTCCTCCCCTTCATCTACACTGATTGAAGTGGATTTAACAAGTGACATCAATAAGGGATAACAGTTTTCACCTGGTCAGTCTGTCATGGAAAGAGCAGGGGTTCCTAATGTTTTGCACACTCTGTAAGCCCTAGGCTTAGAAGAATGACAAAGAATACACAGCAATTCCTTTCAACACAACTGATAAAATTTGCATATTATGGCTTGTTGACCTTGTTCAATCTGATTTCAAAGATCTGACCTAGGTGACTTCAGTTGCTTTGAGACCCCATTCATTTAAAAGAATGTTAAGCCAAACAGAAAATAGTATTCATATTTCAAATTTAACGGAATAGATTAGCTCGCTGTGAAAACGTATAGGAATAATGAGGATTATAAACGACATGAGGGTGTGCTGAAGTGAACACCTTGWAATGAACCAAAGCAAATTATTTCTTGGTTACTACGGGCTGCCTCAGCCCCCACCCTGCCCAAGAGTAGATCTACAGCCTGTCTGTCCCCACGGATGGTTTTTAATGGCTGTTGATAGTCCTGGTCTCAGGCACCAGCTTGTTAATAGGCTCCTAAGAGAGCCTGCACTCTTAACCCATGCAGACAGCAACCTAGGGAATGACAAGAACCTAAATGAGTTACATTATGGGCATCCTGTAATGGGTGTGAGCTTTTTAAGCTCCCATATGGCCTCCTACCATCACACTTAAGGGCAGTCAGGTCTACTGAATAATCTGCRGAGTAAACTTAAAGCAAGGAATTTACACCTAGGCTATACTCCTGACCCAAGGGTCAAAATTCTAATGCATCGATTTTAGGCTAGTCAATGTGTAAGCGAATTCCAAGATGTGTGTGAGTAATATGCAAAACATGCACGCTATGCGAGTCATCCTATGTAAGGGCGTCTGCTAGGAACATTGATGTCAAACAGGGTGGTTAAGGTGCGATGTTGTGGAACAGGTCCCACTGTGGAGTGACTCATGCCAGGCTGACTTTAACCCTATGATCAAGGCAATTAATCTTTATTCAACACCAGCCAGAGTTCTGGCCCCAGAGACAGTGATCACCCCCACAACTGTTAAGCATGTAAGACCACAACAGCACCAAGTTAAAGAATGACCTAACACCCTTTGAAATCATAATAAATCCTATACCCCAACAGTATACCGGGAGAAGTGATTTAATTTGTATGGCAGGAAAGCAAACTGGTCAAGCATATTAARCGATATCAAATTATAATCTGCCATGCTATGTTGTATTAGGTCTCTATGTAGTGTTGTCTCTTGTCATGTGTTTTGTCCTATATTTATTTAATTTATTTGTGTTTTTAAACCCAGCCCTCATCCCTGCAGGAGGCCTTTTGGTAGGCCTGTAAATAAGAATTTGTTCTTAACTGACTTGCCTAGTTAAATAAAATGTTCAATATAAATGAATGATCTAAACATTTCAGTAGCCTTGTTATGCAGTCAGGCGCTCAAAAAAGGAAGCCCAGCCGCTGCCAAATGCATCTGTTTCATATGGCAGCATACACACCGGCTCTCACCACTCGTTTTTGTGGCCTGATAGTGGATTAGCCCGGAGAATGACGAAGAGCAAATGGAAGCTGAACCGATATGATAGGTTGGCCTTCTTGTCACTCTAACGGAGGCATGTTATGGGTTACCCGTTATAGGCATCAAAAGGGCAAAAGATAAAGAGCTTTACAGTAGGTGGCCATAGTAGGCATTCCCATGCAAATATTTCATACAGCAACAGAATTGGTAAACTCAGTACAAATAGTTAGCATTCAACACAAACTTAACTARAACAGCAATATAGTTGTCGAAAATATCACACTTACGTTTGCAACATATTGRTATGGCCAACACAGCTGATCAAATCAAATGTGGTCGAACGTCGGGCTTGCACCATATAATATACGTCCCTGTAAATTACAATCTAGCTATTTAGCTAACTAACAAATGTCAGGAGACGCTACGGTGGCTTCAGCAAACTTCCTTGACACTGGCAGCTGCCTGGCAGGCTAGCCAACGAACGGTAGTCATGGATTCTTCTCCATGATAGATAACGTTGGCTAGCTAACTAACCAGCGTTCACGTTAGCCAATGTGAGACAGTCAGTCAATAAGCACAACTACCGCTAGCTAGCGGTGTATGACTTCTCTTTACGAMCTAACCATTTCATATTCGACACTAGCTAACGTTAGATAGCTAACCCTAGCTAGCAGTATCACACACATTCGAATAGCCAGGGTTACGGCAAACAGTCAAAATRCAACTAGTGTTAGTTAACGTTTCGTTTGTAAGTTATTAGCTTGCTAAATTAACGTTTCATTAAAAACGAGCAAATGTTATCATAGCCTGTTTAACAGCAAGTGCCGACCTCACACTGGAATAMCGACAGCTAACAGAAGCTAACGTTAGCTAGCGCAATAAGGTTAACGTTAGCTAGGAGGATAACTACTATTAGCTTAGTCGTCCACATCCGGTAATAAAACACCTATAAATGATTGATCTGCTGCCTAGGATATATACATTGGGGAAACTATGATATTACAAATATTATTGAATGACATTGTCATTATCAGCCTGACGCAGTTCTACCGTTAGCTAGCTAGCAGTAGACGTGTGGGCAGGTGACCGTTGACTGACTGCTACTWATATGGTGGAATTACAGTACCCGGTTTTCCGATCTACGACAAGTATTTTCCCTAAAGTTAAAACGAAACATTCGTAATCCATACAATTTCGGGAATTCGGAGGGGGAAACAAATGAAACTGAGAAGTCCCATCAAATCAGCGCYAACTACAATAACATTCGGACAAAGTTGTTGTGAAACGATAGAGAAGGAGGCTGACCTAACCGGGAGCGGAGACGTTTAAAATTAAAATAAAAACATGCGCCACGAATTCTCACTAACAGGAACGCAAGTTGAAAACCGGTGCATTACGCTTTTTTGTAAACAATATTATTAAAGTACACGGCAAAATATTGTTTTACTTACCTGCCGTTACTTGAAGTGTAGAGGGGGAGCATTTACTTCTCTCCCGCTGCCGTTCCGAGCTCGAGCTCCGGAATCCTCTGCAGAAGCATCACATATCATGGACGCCGAGCGGCAAACGCGACGCACGACTGCGCTGTTTTCAAAAGAGAGCAATAGTAATGGCGTCTTTTTGTAGGCACTAACTCTGCCATGGATCGTTGTACAAAGCCTATCGGGAAATGTATTTAGTTTTTGCAGGGGGGTTGGATAAATGTCGAAAATAAGGTGTGGCTTAGAAGATCATCTTCGTCAGCTAGTCACTTTTTGTGAATTCTGAGACATTTATGTAATCACATAAAGCACTTATGTAAGCGCATAAAGGCTTCATAATTCATAAAGGTCATGTTAACTGACTGATATTATCTCATAGAACAAAATGTATAAAATCTCTTAAACCTGTGTTAATAACCTCGGACCTTATTTTTGGCGTGTATCCCAAAACTCAATTATTTCCCCATAGGAATGGCTGAACAAACCAGAGGTAACCAATTTCCGGTTTTTATGACTACAGGCTGGCGAGCTGAAGATTTTCACAAATGAACCAAGATTTTTTATTTTATTTGTATTAACTAGGCAACCAGTTAAGAACACATTCTTATTTGCAATAATGGCCTACCCCGGCCAAACCTTAACGGCGCTGGGCCAATTGTGCGCTGCCCTATGGGACTCCCAATCACAMCCAGTTGTGATACAGCTTGGAATCGAACAGGGTCGGTAGTGAAGCCTRTAGCAGTGCCTTAGACCGCTGTGCCACTCGGGAGCCCATCATTTGTTTTATTGTGTTATTGACTGTACGTTTGTTTATTCCATGTGTAACTCTGTGTTGTTGTMTGTYTCGCACTGCTTTGCTTTATCTTGGCCAGGTCGCAGTTGTAAATGAGAACTTGTTCTCAACTGGCCTACCTGGTTAAATAAAGGTGAAATAAAAATAACAATCAAGGTGGGCAGAGCCAAGCACGAGTTAGTGAGATCCTATTGGCGCGTTTTAGCATTTATTTTCACATTTCCGTTAGGGAACGCCTACGAGTGTGGATTAACTAAATTCGCCCTTGCACTCCTTCTAAACAAAGCAATTTTTAGAAACTTTGTCAAAGGGCAAAGTCTACAAAACGTAGTCCACTCTGTTTTTTTCTCTCTTCAGATTCTAGTTTTGTTTACAGAAAACTGTATGGATATCAAATATTTCATCAATGAGAAAATTAGCAGAATATCGGCCAACGTCCATTTCTCTCCATCTTCTCCCACTGCCGGGAGAAGCAGGAAGCTTTGGCTTCCTCTCATTACCATATTTGGTATTGAATAGAAACGCCAAACGGATGCTTCACATTTATATATCCGGTGAAATATCTGGCTCGTTGTTCTAGCTGRGGGCGAGTTCTGTCACTCGTCTCCAGGCAACAAGGCGAATCTCTACCCTCCTACTACTATTAGGATTTATTCATCCGCTCACGATTGCATCAGATGGCCAAATAGTCTCTCAAAATGTGAGGTTAAATTCTTATAAACCAGAAATAAGCCAATATCAAACAGGACAAATCCAATCCACTGCTTTTGTTTGTATTTGAAAAAGTTTGTTTTGATTAAGATGGTATTCTAACCAGTCTAATCGGTTATGGGTCCAACTTAATTGCTTTAACATTTAAAGTAGGTGTGCTTAATAGTTTGTAGTAGCCTATTTCTCTGTAAACCAGACATGCTGAAAACAAAGTCATTATGTTGCAAATTTCATTCTCATATTCGTTTTTTTTAATTTATTTTTGGCATTTTATATTAAAACTTGGCCAAAATGTTCATCCATATCCTGCTGTCTCCACCCATAAATGTATGGGTTCCGCTCATTTTTTAGTATAAAATGAGATTCTCATTCTGAATCATATTCAACATTATGACTAATTTATTGCTTCAACTGTGACTAGAGTACTTTCTCCAACCCAGTAATAAAGCTAAGCTTATAGTCAAATGGACATATACTGCCTATACTCCAGAGATTCTGCACATCTGTTACTGTTCTGCTGGGGGGTGGAGGATTAGGCAGCTGGCAGGTGTAAGACATGGCATACCCCTCCCCAACACACACACACACACTATCCACTGTTTCATGCTTGGGTAGCTGGATCCATTCTGTCTCACACTTCATCTGCTCTCTGACACCCAGGGTCGTGATCTTTGGGAATGAGGTGATGACAGGCCTGTTATCCCACAGGTCACTGCCTCATACTGCTACACCTGCTGTGTTAGAGGGTTAACTCACACTGCCAACCTGCTGTGTTAGAGGGTTAACTCACACTGCCAACCTGCTGTGTTAGAGGGTAACTCACACTGCCAACCTGCTGTGTTA
>NW_019942921.1:166390-170924 GCF_002910315.2 Salvelinus sp. IW2-2015 | reverse complement strand
TAACTCACACTGCCAACCTGCTGTGTTAGAGGGTTAACTCACACTGCCAACCTGCTGTGTTAGAGGGGTAATTATCTTATTGATGACCAAGGTCTTAAAGGTAGATTCAGCGATATGACGTAGATGCACAAAGTAAACAGCATAGTGGGTCAATTTCCGCAACAACAAAGAGCATTGAAGCACAAGGCTAAACTTCTCAGCTGTTTTGGGCCGTACCTAKCACACTGTAACAGCGTAAAGCGAACCCGTGCACATGCACAGATACTGTGTGTGACTGTGTGAGAGCGAAGTCTTGCATCTCGCTCATCGTAATATCTGCAGTGCTGCTCGTGTCAACCTCATTAGATATTGACTGTACAAGGGGTCAATGAGGCTAATCGATGAGGAAGTTGTGGCTTTTCTGCATCGATTAACAGATTTTTCTCTCCCCCTGCCCTGCAGGGAAAGAGAAGTGTTGTATGTATGTACTGTCCTGATCGCTTGAATCACAATCTGCCGTTCGTTACAAGAGCAAACTTGTACCAATCAAACTASTACATTGTTGAGCCACCATAATGACATTGATAGAAGACACAGTCTATTTGCAATATTAAAGCTGATCCACCCCCTACAAAAATGTAATAATATGTACCCACACATTTTAGAATATTCCTGTAGAGGGAGAAAAGTATAATTTTTCCTATGTATTTAAAAATAAAACATACATTGAAATGTTTTCCCCGCTGTCACTACAGTAATTCAATAGTAATTGGGAGACAATTTGTAAAATAGATGGCATAGTTTAAAGATCCCTTATAATCCTGGAGGCCTGATAGTATCTCCTCTGAAGACTCAGTACCAAAACGGCAACAGCCAACATGTCCCTGACCCAGACCCATGATGTCTAAATCAATGTCTCACTTTCAACGCCCTCACATCACTGCATGTTCTTGTTCTTCTTGCTCTCTCTCATTTCATGCATATATGTCCGGTTTCCCCGGGCAAACATCGTTATCGTCAGCTGAACTGCTTGACGTGTGAACCAACCCYTTCGCATCATTTGTTGTTAGATTTTAATGAAGGTTTTGTCCAGGCCATTAATCACATGTATCACCCTAAATAAAGAGCAATCCTTGCCTTTATGTCATAGGTGTGTTTATATTATGACATCACAGGTCCTACTCTATTTACAGTAAGTGTTGGTTCCGGCAGGCAAGCTGCAGGTGGCTTGTATCCATGCACTTGTTTATGTGACACGTTTAAGTGACACTAATCCATCCACGGCATTTAAAATGACTGCCACTCTCAAATGACCAATGGGAGACCTGAGCTTCTCGTCATTATGACTACAGTCAACCAATCCTGACGTCCCCTTGAAAGGTCTCTGGAGAAAGATCCCTCCTCCCCACAAATCCATATGTTGTGCTGCTGTCCTAACTGCTGTGGGTGAAGTGGTTTTAATGGTTTGAAGTTTCTCTCTTTCATTTAGCGTGTTGTATTATCTCTTCTCTCCACCTCTTTCTTKCCTCTCTCTTTTAGCACCCCCAGCCTTTATAAACAATCAATGACATGTAGGTATTCATATTTAATGAACTATTATGTAAGAGTAAAATTAGACTATGTGATAATTACCTCTTTTGTACCTCACCTAATAGCATGATTTTGTTAAAAACAAGAGCATTTCAACATAACCAAATGATGGTATATGTATAGTCAGAAACCTTTCAGTTGCTGCTGTTGCACATGGACTTGCTTAGCACGTCTCCTACCTAGCAGACAGGGTGTATTTTAAAACCGTACCGCAGGGCATTAAGAAAAGAATGCACACGCTAACTCACACTTCCACATTCTTTTTTGTATTCAAGCCATGGCTTGCTGAGGTGTACCTGGTTCCTGATGCATAAACACATACTCTCAAATACACAGGAAGGCAGAAAACCCTGTGGTCTGCTATAAGACAGTCGACTCCTGATTTCAGTGCAATACAATTTACTATTATATAAATGTACAATTTAATGCCAATTGACAAGGCCCAATTCAAATACATTCCCTAAATATGTACATGCATGCGCAGGTTTAATGTATACATTCACAACAATCTCAAGCCCCTCYGTAGTTGTGTTTCTTCTGGCCCCTTTGATATGAATGATGTTTCATTCTGCTCTGTTTGTCTTCAGAGGTCCTCACTGACATCCATAGAAAAGCAAGCAATCCCACTGTGTGTGCTGGAAGGGGTGCCACTGTGCTCCGTCCCGTTCCTCATCATGTGACCCTCTTATAATAATGCTCCACAGGGATCCGTCCATCACCGCGAGTCCGCACAGATGCCAGATCTGTGTTAATCCATTCTAGGCCAATCGGGAGCTGTCGCCTATAGGTCATTGAGGTCATCAAGTGCATTGAGAACAACGACAATACCTCGGGACATTAAATAAACTTTAGTTCCAAATGTTTTGATTCATTCGTATGACTTACAGAGCATTGAGATGTTTGTCARTGACATCCTGTACCCAGGGCTGGGCAATATGGCTAGGATACTGTATCATATCACAATATTAATGGTGGTATGATGGTATTTGACAGTATTTTATGTTTCTGAATAAMAKAAGTTTTAAATATGTTTTGTGACTAGTGCATGAAACTAGCATGGCAACAAATGAATTCTAAGTSCCTGTATTGGGTTTTCTCCCTTCTGATGGTTATACACTCAACCAAACTAGGTCAAAACTGACAGTGAAGTAGTCCATTTAATTGAACTTTTAATTTAGATCTGTATCAAAATATTGTTATATTGTAAAAATCCATACCGGTTCATGATATATCGCCCAGCATAGCTGTAATTACTAGAACAGATAGATAACCAATGCATCTCATCTAAGGTTTCCACTGAGATTATCATAGCATGCCCTCTCCTCCCACAGTAACCACAGTACCCTTGCCTTGGTCAATGTGGCGCTTTCTCAACACAAATGCAATTTTAACCACACTCACCATAACCCTTAACCGAACCCTAAACCTAAACTAAGCACAAATTATACATAAATATGCACAACAGTTTTGTCCTTTCGAGGATTGCCATCTGATGCCATCTGTGTGAAACTGCACCTCCTCACCCTTGAGACTCTAGCATACCGTAGCCATGTCCCAAATATTAAAACATCTAAAGAAAGCTAAGGTAACTGAGCTAAACGACTACCGCCCCGTAGCACTCACTTCCGTCATCATGAAGTGCTTTGAGAGACTAGTSAAGGACCATATCACCTCCACCCTACCTGACACCCTAGACCCACTCCAATTTGCTTACCGACCCAATAAGTCCACAGACGACGCAATCGCAACCACACTGCACACTGCCCTAACCCATCTGGACAAGAGGAATACCTATGTGACTGAAATCTGTCAACTCGACTACAGCTCAGCATTTACACCATAATACCCTCCAAACTCGTCATCAAGCTCGAGACCCTGGGTCTTCGACCCCGCCCTGTGCAACTGGGGTCCTGACTTCCTGACGGGCCGCCCCCCAGTGGTGATACTGTAACAAACATCTCCACCACGCTGATCTCAGACACCGGGCCCCGCCAAGGTGCGTCTTGAGCCCTCTCCGTGTACTCCCTGTTCACCCACGACTGCGTGGCCATGCACGCCTCCAACTCAATATCAGTTTGCGAGACACTACAGTGGGTAGGCTTGATTACCACAACACGAGCGGCTACAGGGAGGAGGTGAGGGCCCTCGGAGTCGTGGTGTCAGGAAATAACCTCACACTCAGTTTTTAGATTCTCGGTGTACACATCACGGACAAACTGAATTGGTCCACCCACAACAGACGTTGTTGAGAAGCGCGCAGCGCCTCTTCAAACCTCAGGAGGCTGAAGAAATTCGGCTTCTCCACAAAAGCACTCACAAACTTTACCAGATGCCAATCGGAGGCACCTGCGGGCTTGTTCACCGCCTGGTACGAGCAAGCTGCTCCGCCCACAACCGTAAAGAGCTCTCCAGGGGGTAGTGAGGTTCTGCACCGCATTCACGTGGGCAACTACCCGCTCCAGGACACCTAGCCACCACCCGATGTCCACAGGAGGCCATAAAAGATCATCAAGCACACGAACCACCCAAGCCATGCCTGTTTCACCCGCGATCATCCCAGAAAGGCGAGGTCAGTACAGGTGCATTCAAAGCGGGACCGAGAGACTGAAAAACAGCTCTATCTCCAAGGCCATCAGACTGTTAAACAGCCACCACTAACATTTAGTTGGCGCTTGCCAACTGACTGACCTCACTCCGCCACTTTAATTAATTGGGAATTATGAAATTATGTAAATGTACCACTAGCCACTTTAACCAATGCCATTAAAAATAATGTTTACATACCCTACATTAACTCATCTCATATTGTATATGTATATACGTTGTACTCTATATCATCTACTGAGGCTTGCCATCTTTAATGTAATACATGTATCACTAGCCACTTTAAACTATGCCATTTATGTTTACCTACCCTACATTACTCATCTCATATTTAATAGTACTGTCACTCATCTCTCTCGGT
>NW_019942921.1:151010-166291 GCF_002910315.2 Salvelinus sp. IW2-2015 | reverse complement strand
TTAGATTACTTGTTGGTTATTACTGCATTGTCGGAACTAGAAGCACAAGCATTTCGCTACACTCGCATTAACATCTGCTAACCATGTGTATGTGACAAATAAAAAATTTGATTTGATCTCACTCAGACATTACACACAACCTCTTTGGCCTGTCACAGCTGTGAACTATCGCAGTCATTATGAAGCCAAATGGTTTTGACAAGCTGCTCACAACTACACGTGAAAAGTTACCTACATGGCCTCATTTTTATTTWACCTTTATTTTAACTAGGCAAGTCAGTTAAGAACAAATTCTTATTCACAATGACAGCCTAGGAACAGTGGGTTGTTCAGAGACAGAACGACAGATTTTTACCTTGTCAGCTCGGGGATTCGATCCAGCAACCTTTCGGTTACTGGCCCACCACACTAGGCTACCTGCCGCCCCCAATGATTACACCCCAGGGTTAGAATGGAGGGCTTTTCACATGTAGTTTCAACCTCAAACTTATTTATTTTTTTAACCCAAAGGTAATGAGACATAGAGTTATGGACTTTCCCCAGTACAACACTGTGGCTAAATTGAAATAATGATGTCATGACGGCTGTGTTATCTTGGACGTGTAAATGTAGTCTGTTTGTAAAGGTGTGATAAAGGAGGCCAAAGTCTCTACTATTGTCACGTTGTTTCTCTTTGTTTCTCTCTCGATTACATCACAACGCAGAACAGTGAGTTGGATTACATCACAACGCAGAACAGTAAGATCATGGAAGTGAGTTGGATTACATCACTCTGCTCACAGCCCCTTCACTGTATCGCCAGACTGACTGTGGTCAACAAGACTGAGGAATGAATAGCTACTCTACTGGTCTGTGTGACGACTACTGTGTTGTTTGGTGTCTGCTAGAAGGTCAACTTACTAGATTGTTCCCACCCACTCAGGAACTGACCTGTTGGTGCTGAACTGTGCTCTTCCTCTGTTTGTTTTAGAAAGACACAGAATGTGTCCATCTTCTTTGTCTCCCCACACCTCATGGATGCAAACCAGGGTTGTTGGCGAGCATGGTTCAGGCAGTATGTTTACGTTGTATTGGTCAAAGTTCAAAATAGATAATGTTGAGCGGCTGGAGGTTGGGACTAACTGGGACCCGTGTGTATAGCCAAGTTATCTTTACTCGCTCTGCATTATTGGTTGAGGACTTGGGTCTGATGACAGTCTAAGGCAGACTAGGATCCTGTTTGACAGGAATGTTCAGTAAAGGGTGAGACAGTATAAAATTTAATGTATGTCATGGGTGGGGTGGGTGTGGCTCTGGCCTGTTATGGTGTCTGCAGCTCTCTCCCACCTTACTTCAGACTACACAATTTACCGTCAGACTCAATTCAATGAAATCCGCGTTGCAGTTAGGGCTGTTACCGTGACTGTATTAACGCCACACCGGCGGTCACGAGTCATGACGGCAGTTAAATTCCACAAGACCGTTTAGTCACGTTAACTAGGCTTCTCCAAGCTCAGATGCTGCTGATGGTAATTCGTTGCCTAAGAAACTTGCTAACTGCCCGGTACTCAGCACTCTATTGTCCCTCTAATCACTCTGAAATCAATGCAAAGTGGTCCTTTACACCACTGCTTTTGGGTTCCATGTAGAACTCTCTAGGGAAAGAGTTCTACATGGAACCCATTAGGGTTCTACCTGGAATCTAAAGGGGTTCTTCAAAGGGGTCTCCTATATGGACAGCCGAATAACCGTTTTACGTTCCAGATAGCAACTTTTCTTTCTAAGAGTGTAGTGCCAGTAATACTAAAACTCTCCTTACAGGTAGATTTATGCACCCCCTTTCACTTGTGTATACGGGCAGAAGTTTGTTAACATAGTCCACTTAATAATGGCTAGCCTATCTGTCTACTATACTGGCTAGCCTATCTGTCTACTAATACTTGGCTAGCCTATCTGTCTACTAATAACTGGCTAGCCTATCTGTCTACTAAATACTGGCTAGCCTATCTGTTCTACTAATACTGCTAGCCTTATCTGTTACTAATACTGGCTAGCCTATTCTGTCCACTAATAATGGCTAGCCCTATCTGTTCTACTAATACGGCTAGCCTATCTGTCTACTATACTGGCTAGCCTATCTGGTCTGTAATACTGGGTAGCCTATCTGTCCACTAAACTGGCTAGCCTATCCTCTTACTAATACTGACTAGCCTATCTGTTCTACTAATACTGGCTAGCCTAATCTGTCTACTAATACTGGCTAGCCTATCTGTCCACTATAAATGGCTAGCCTATCTGTCCACTAATACTGGCTAGCCTATCTGTCTACTAATACTGGCTAGCCTAATCTGCCACTAATACTAGCTAGCCTATCTGTCTACTAATACTGGCTAGCCTATCTGTCACTAATACTGGCTAGCCTATCTGTCTACTAATACTGACTAGCCTATCTGTCTACTTAATACTGGCTAGCCTATCTGTCCACTAATACTGGCTAGCCTATCTGTCTACTAATACTGACTAGCCTATCTGTTACTAATACTGGCTCCTATCTGTCTACTATACTGGCTAGCCTATCTGTCTACTAATAATGGCTAGCCTATCTGTCTATAATAATGACTAGCCTATCTGTCTACTAATAATGGCTAGCCTATTCTGTCTACTAATAATTGCTAGCCTATCTGTCTACTAATAATGACTAGCCTATCTGTCTACCAATACTGGCTAGCCCTATCTGTCTACTAATACTGGCTTAGCCTATCTGTCTACTAATAATGGCTAGCCTATCTGTCCACTAATAATGGCTAGCCTATCTGTCTACTAATACTGGCTAGCCTATCTTCCACTAATACTGGCTAGCCTATCTCTCTACTAATACTGACTAGCCTATCTGTCTACTAATACTGGCTAGCCTATCTGTTCTACTAATACTGGCTAGCCATCTGTCCACTAATAATGGCTAGCCTTATCTGTCCACTAATACTGGCTTAGCCTATCTGATCTACTAATACTGGCTAGCCTATCTGTCACCTAATACTGGCTAGCCTATCTGTCTACTAATACTGGCTAGCCTATCTGTTCCACTAATACTGGCTAGCCTATCTGTTTCTACTAATACTGACTACCTATCTGTCTACTATACTGGCTAGCCTATCTGTCACTAATACTGGCTAGCCTATCTGTTACTAATACTGCTAGCCTATCTGTTTACTAATACTGGCTAGCCTATCTGTCTACTAATACTGGCTAGCCTATCGTCTACTAATAATGGCTAGCCTATCTGTCTTACTAATAATGACTAGCCTATCTGTCTACTATAATGGCTAGCCTATCTGTCTACTAATAATTGCTAGCCTATCTGTCTACTAATAATGACTAGCCTATCTGTCTACCAATACTGGCTAGCCTATCTGTCTACTAATACTGGCTAGCCTATCTGTCTACTAATAATGCTAGCCTATCTGTCCACTAATAATGGCTAGCCTATCTGTCTACTAATACTGACTAGCCTATCTGTTCTACTAATACTGGTCTAGCCTATCTGTCTACTAATAATGGCTAGCCTATCTGTCCACTAATAATGGCTAGCCTATCTGTCTACCAATACTGGCTAGCCTATCTGTCCACTAATACTGCTAGCCTATCTGTCTACTAATATGACTAGCCTATCTGTCTACTAATATGGCTAGCCTATCTGTCTACTAATACTTGGCTAGCCTATCTGTCTACTAATAATGCTAGCCTATCTGTCTACTAATAATGCTAGCCTATCTGTCTATAATAATGGCTAGCCTATCTGTCTACTAATATTGCTAGCCTATCTGTCTACTATAATGACTACCTATCTGTCTACTAATATGGCTAGGCCCTATCTGTCTACTAATACTGCTAGCCTATCTGTCTACTAATAATGGCTAGCCTATCTGTCTACTAATAATTGGCTAGCCTATCTGTCTACTAATACTGGCTAGCCTAATCTGTCTACTAATACTTGTCAGCCTATCTGTCTACTAATAATGGCTAGCCCATCTGTCTACTAATAATGGCTAGCCTATCTGTCTACTAATAACTGGCTAGCCTATCTGTCTACTAATACTGGCTAGCCTATCTGCTCCACTAATAATGACTAGCCTATCTGTCTACTAGTAATGGCTAGCCTATCTGTCTACTAATACTGGCTAGCCTATCTGTCTACTAATAATTGCTTAGCATTGCTACTAATATGACTAGCCTCCTATCTGTCTACTAATACTGGCTAGCCTATATGTCTACTAATACTGGCTAGCCTATCTGTCTACTAATAATGGCTGCCCTATCTGTCTACTAATAATGGCTAGCCTATCTGTCTACTAATACTGGCTAGCCTATCTGTCTACTAATTACTGGCTAGCCTATCTGCTCTACTAATACTGCTAGCCTATCTGTCTACTAATATGGCTAGCCTATCTGTCCACTAATACTGACTAGCCTATCTGTCTACTAATACTGACTTAGCCTATCTGTCTCTAATACTGGCTAGCCTATCTGTCTACTAATACTGGCTAGCCTATTCTGTCTACTAATAATGGCTAGCCTATCTGTCTACTAATAATGACTAGCCTATCTGTCTACTAATAATGGCTAGCCTATCTTGATTGCTACCTATACTTAATTGCTAGCCTATCTGTCTACTAATAATGACTAGCCTATCTGTCTACTAATACTGGCTAGCCTATCTGTCTACTAATACTGGCTAGCCTATCTGTCTACTAATAATGGCTAGCCTATCTGGTTCTACTAATAATGCTAGCCTATCTGCTACTAAATTGGCTAGCCTATCTGTCTACTAATACTGGCTAGCCTATCTGTCTACTAATACTGGCTAGCCTATCTGTCTACTAATACTGGCTAGCCTATCTTGTCTACTAAAATGGTAGCCTATCTGTCTACTATAATGGCTTAGCCTATCTGTCTACTAATACTGGCTAGCCTATCTGCTTCTACTAATACTGGCTAGCCTATCTGTCACTAATAATGACTAGCCTATCTGTCTACTAGTAATGGCTAGCCTATCTGTCTACTAATACTGGCTAGCCTATCGTCTACTAATAATTGCTAGCCTATCTGTCTACTATAATGACTAGCCTATCTGTCCCAATACTGGCTAGCCTATCTGTCTACTAATACTGGCTAGCCTATCTGTCTACTAATAATGGCTAGCCTATCTGTCTACTAATAATGGCTAGCCTATCTGTCTACTAATACTGGCTGCCTATCTGTCTACTAATACTGGCTAGCCTATCTGTTACTAATACTGCGCTATTCTGTCCACTAATAATGACTAGCCTATCTTTACTAGTAATGGCTAGCCTATCTGTCCACTAATAATGACGAGCCTATCTGTCTACTAGTAATGGCTAGCCTATCGTCTACTAATACTGGCTAGCCTCTCTGTCTACTAATGATGACTAAGTGACATCTGACTTAATGACACATATCAGCAGGTTTCATATCCACTCAAACTGGTTCGTGATAAACCAGGAGATACCGTACATGGCATGAGGCTATGACATGCAGCTACTCCCATTGGAATGTTTAAACCGTCGTTTGCCTGGGTAGTACGTAGAGGTTCACTATGCAGACGCATTGGGACGTCTCGTGACAGTCACCCTGAAGTAAAGCGTACTTTGAGGCAGACACAAGGGAACGCAGACAGAGGAGGGCTGTGTGTGGTGTGTGTGTTGGGTGTGTGTGGTGTGTGTGTGTGTTGTGTGTGTGTGGTGTGTGTGTTTGTGTGTGTTGTGTGTGTGTGTGTGTGTGTGTGTGTGTGTGTGTGTGTGTGTGCGTGTGTGCACACTGGCAACAGCTGAGAGGAGCGAGAAGTGTGTCTCTTGTCTCCTCCCTCTCTCCTCTGGTCTGGTCTCCTCCCTCTCTCCTCTGGTCTGGTCTCCTCTCTCTCTGGTCTTTCCCTCCCTCTACCCCCCCTCCCCTCTACTCTCCCTGCCTCAACCCCTGCTCCCTCCCCCATCACCTGTATCTCCTGACTCCCATAACCTCCTCCCCTCTGGTCCCTAATCCAGAGATAAGCTCCTAATGCCTGCTAGAGAGAGAGAGAGAAAGAAAGAGAGAGAGAGAGAAAGAGAGAGAAAGAGAAAGAGAAACAGAGAGAGAAAGAGAGAGCGAGAGAGAGAAAGAGAAAGAGAAAGAGAAAGAGAAAGAGAGAGAGAGAGAGAGAGAGAGAGAGAGACTACAACCACCTTAACGGAAGTGATTTCCTAACCTTCCGTAACAAAAGCCATCACCTATAGAGAGATTAACCTGGAGAGAGTCCCCTAAGCAAGCTGGTCCCGGGGCTCTGTTCACAAACAGACACCACAGAGCACCAGGACAGTTAGACAATTAGACCCAACCAAATCATGAGAAAACAAAAATAATTACTRGACACAGTGGAAAGAATCAACAAAAAAACAGCAAACTAGAATGCTATTTGGCCCTAAACAGAGAGTACTGTGACTGACCAAACTTAAGGAAAGCTTTTACTATGTACAGACTCAGTGAGCATAGCCTTGCTATTGAGAAAGGCCGCCGTAGGCAGACTTGGCTCTCAAGAGAAGACAGGCTATGTGCACACTACCCACAAAATGAGGTGGAAACTGAGCTGCACTTCCTAACCTACTGCCAAATGTATGACCATATTAGAGACACATATTTCCCTCTGATTACACAGATCCACAAAGAATTCGAAAAACAAACCCAATTTTGATAAACTCCAATATCTACTGGGTGAAATATCACAGTGTGCCATCACAGCAGCAACATTTGTGACCTGTTGCAACAAGAAAAGGGCAACCAGTGAAGAACAAACACCATTGTAAATACAACTGTATTGTAARGCTCGTCTTCCTCCTCTTCTGAGGAGGAGTAGTAGGAAGGATCGGAGGACCAAACTGCAGCGTYGTAAGTTTCCATATTTTAATAAAACAAATAGAACACTGAACAAAAACAACAAAGTGAACYAACYAAAACGAAACAGTCCCGTATGGTGACAACACAGACACAGGAACAATCACCCACAACCCACAATGACAAAACAGGCTACCTAAATATGGCTCCCAATCAGAGACAACGACTGACACCTGCCTCTGATTGAGAACCATATCAGGCCAAACACATAGAAACAGACAAACTAGACATNATATCAGGCCAAACACATAGAAACAGACAAACTAGACATGCAACATAGAATGCCCAATCACATCACACTGTGTGTTTGTGTGTGTGAGAGAGAGAGATTTAGAGAAAGAGGTGGAGAGGGAAGAGAGAGAGAGAGAGAAAGAGAGAGGATATGTGAGACTGAGGTTGCGCTTAACAATTTTGCAATCCGATTACAGTCTCAGCACGTTTCAAAACAGTCCTTCAAGGTCCCGGTAAGTCCCGGGGGAAATGAGAGGAATTTAAGGAATTTGCTTATCCCTCCCTCTCAAACAAGAATCTAGTACAGTGTTATTTGCAAAAGGGAATTTGATTCTCAATTACAATTACTTTGCATTATACTAGCATGATTTAGGARACATGGTATGTGCCGATTATATTTTATTTAAAAAAAAAAATACATTGTGCACTCACAGCATGAGGGCAGTGTACCACAAGAGGGCAGCAATTGCATGGTCTTTTTGCATTCATTGTACAACTATATAAGTGTGTCACCTGTATGCCAATGACGATCAATAGGCAAGATAATCAATAAGGAAATTGATTAATGTTCACCAACAATACGAACCGTTCTCCACAAGTACATCATGAATTAGGGGGCGATTTGGGATTGGGCCTTATAGCCATTGTCTACAGTGGTGGAAAAAGTACTCAATTGTCATACTTGAGTAAAAGTAAAGAGACCTTAACAGAAAATGACTCAAGTAAAAAAGTGAAAGTCACCCAGTAAAATACTACTTGAGTAAAAGTCCAAAAGTATTTGGTTTTAAATATACTTAATTATCAAAAGTAAATGGAATTTCGAAAATGTACTTAAGTAAAAGTTCAAGTATAAATAATTTCAACTTCCGTATACTAAGCGAACCAGATGACACAATTGTCTTGATTTTGTTTATTGATGGATAGCCAGGGGCACACTCCAGCACTCAGACAGAATTTACAACGGAGCATTTGTGTTTAGTGAGTCCGCCAGATCAGAGGCAGTTGGGATGACCAGGGATGTTCTCTGTTTAGTGAGTCCGCCAGATCAGAGGCAGTAGGGATGGATGGCAGGGATGTTCTCTGTTTAGTGAGTCCGCCAGATCAGAGGCAGTTAGGGATGACCAGGGATGTTCTCTGTTTAGTGAGTCCGCCAGATCAGAGGCAGTGGGATGACCAGGGATGTTCTCTGTTTAGTGAGTCCGCCAGATCAGAGGCAGTTTGGGACCAGGGATGTTCTCTGTTTAGTGAGTCCGCCAGATCAGAGGCAGTTGGGATGACCAGGGATGTTCTCTGTTTAGTGAGTCCGCCAGATCAGAGGCAGTTGGGATGACCAGGGATGTTCTCTTGATAAGTGTGTGAATTGGACCATTTTCCTGTCAAAATGTAACGAGCCCTTTTGGGTGTCAGGGAAAATGTATGGAGTAAAAAGTACATTATTTTCTTTAGGAATGTAGAGTGAAGTAAAAGTAAAAGATGTCAAAAATATAAATAGTAAAGTTCAGATACCCCCAAAAAATGACTTATGTAGTAATTTAAAGTATTTTTACTTAAGTACTTTACATCACTGATTGTCTATGATAAGGGGTATGTAGACAGGACATGCCAGTCTTGAATAAATCCTCAATGTCTATATGTATAGTTACAGCATCAACAAAATAGTGTACAACAATGTAAAGTACACGTTTGTTACATCACGTACTTGCATGCAGCTTTTCATGTTCACATTTATAAAGGAAATATGCAAGGAAATATCTCTGAGGTGTAATATTGGTTCACATGCTGTGTAGGAGATATGATACCATTGTGGTTTGATAAAAGTTCACTTCCTAAGTGGTTTGTTTCAAGGTGTAACATGCATGTTAACGCCTACACACGCTAAAAATAGGCATTGGATCTGAACGGATAGTTTTCAACTGAACACTATGTTCTTCTATTCTCTTTAATGTGGTTGAAAAGTTCAATTCGGTTTAAAGCCTCTGGCTGCATGTTCAATTCATGTGAAAGATTGTCGTTCTGCAGAAGTATTATCTCTATAATGTCTCTCATCTCATGGTGTGAGCAGAGTGCTACTAATTTAATTAAGTTTTAAACACCAGAGGCCAAAATAATCTTTGCTGCCTGCCATTCACCGGTCACCTGTGGCCACAAGATGGCCATGAATAGCCTGTATGCCAAAACTCCTGCCTTTATTTGTAGTTTGCCCTACTTAACAGCCGACCGTGTATAAAGTGTCTGAGGTGACTCAGATATAAAAAAAAAAATACATTTTAAAGTAATGTAAACACCTCTAAATTATATTACATGATGACTTGTTATTTAAGTGGTGCACAAAATAACGAAAACAAGACTGAAAAGATAAAATAAATGTATTTTGTAAAAGTGAGTAAATATAGGCCTACTCGATAGTCACTGTTTTAAATGCTCCCAGGTAACTGGGACAGGGATTACTTACATTTTCAGCCACAGTTGGAAGACAAGACCACCACACAAATGGATAAAGATGCATTTAGTAAGAAAATGATTATTAACTGATTATAAACAGAAACAGGGAGATTGGGGGAACTCTGGTCTGGCGGGAGGCACTTGCTACTTGCAGCCGGGCGTGACTCGACCACAATTCTGCTCGAGGAGCTCATTTCTTGGGGCAGCGGTTGTGGCAGGCGCAGGTGAGAGCAGCGACCAGGACTATGAACTCATTGAAGTCCACCTCAGAGTCTCCATTATGGTCCAAAGCCTTCATCAGCTTGTCACAGTCCTCAGGGTTCTTAGAGGCCTGCAGAGAGACGGAGGAGAATGAGGAGGTCCCACAAAACAACATGATTCATCTCAACGACTGTTATTCACACAAATAGCATGATATATAAACTAGAATTGAAAACAGCTTGCCCTCTGGATGGGACAAGACAGAGTTGTTGAATCTAATACATTTGCTGCAGTGTAACGTTGGCCTACAGTGCAGTGTACAGTACCTTCAGGAGAGAAGGCAGCTCCTTTTCTATCATGGTCTTGAGCTCAGCCTTGCTCAGCGTGCCCTTGTTGCCCTCGGCTCCAGAGTACTTGTCAAAGGTCTTCAGGAGGATGGCCATCGCTGTCTCGAGTTGGGACATGACTGCTACTGGTGATGATAAAGTTAGGGCAAAAACTCCAAGGCAACGTTTCGGCGACCGGACAGGAGGAGAGGTGAAGGTACAGACCGAGTGGAATTGAAGTCTGCTTTATATTCTGCTCATGTATTAATGTTGACTGATGTTTGAATCAAGGAACTTACAAAAGCGACTGTTAGCTCAGTGCTTGGGAGGTGGCAGTGACCGATAGTGTTTGATTTGGGGGAGTTTACGGTTGTGTCAACATTATCTTAACATCAAAACGCCTATTGCAAACTTTACCTCAATGACTGGTTCCATAGAATTCTGTCGTGCTATTTTGTCAAATTGGATTTGATTCAAGAATAGTTAAAGTGTTTTTAGGAAGGTGTTTGGATCCGGGTGCATTGTGGCTGTTTTCCTTCAGAGCTGCTGTTAGCTTACTTTGAGTGGCTTTTTGGACACAAGCCTAATGAGTTTTGGTTGGCTACATTAAATGGTTACACTATGATGAGAGTGTTTCTGTAGGAAGGTGAACATTCAGTAACTAGAAGTCAGAAAAGATCACGTCATGTTCTTTGATCAATACCACATGACCTGACCAGGCAAAATTCTGGGCTATAGTTGCAGTGTAAGAGAGAATATAGATTATATACCGAACGAAAATATAAATGCAACATGTAAAGTGTTGGTCCCATGTTTCATGAGCTGAAATAAAAGATCCCAGAAGATCCCAGAAATCCATACGCACAAAAAGCTTATTTCCCTCAGATTTTGTGCACAAATGTGTTTACATCCTTGTTAGTGAGCATTTCTCAATTGCCAAGATAATACATCCACCTGACAGGTGTAGCATATCAAGAAGCTGATTAAACAGCATGATCATTACACAGGTGCACCTTGTGCTGGGGACAAGGAAAGGCCACTCTAACATGTTCCATTTTGTCACACAACACAATGCCACAGATGTTTCAAGTTTTGAGGGAGCGTGCAACTGACATGCTGACTGCAGGAATGTCCACCAAAGCTTTTGCCAGAGAATTGAATGTTAATTTCTCTACCATAAGCCGCCTCCAATGTCGTTTTAGAGAATTTGGCAGTACGTCCAACTGACCTCACAACCGCAGACCACGTGTATGGCATCATGTGGGCAAGCGGTTTATTGATGTCAATGTTGTGAACAGAGTGCCCCATGGTGGCGGTGGGGTTATGGTATGGGCAGGCATTTTTCAATGAATTGCATTTTATCGATGGCAATTTGAATGCACAGAGATACCGTGTCAAGATCCTGAGGCCCATTGTCGTGTCATTCATCCGCAGCCATTACCTCATGTTTCAGCATGATAATGCCCGGCCCCATGTCACAAGGATCTGTACACAATTTCTGGAACCTGAAAATATCCCAGTTCTTCCATGGCCTGCATAGTCACCAGACATATCACCCATTGGGCATGTTTGGGATGCTCTGGATTGACATGCTACGACAGCGTGTTCCATTTTCCGCCAATATCCAGCAACTTCGCACAGCCATTGAAGAGAAGTGGAACAACATTCCACAGGCCACAATCAACAGCCTGATCAACTCTACATGAAGGAGATGTGTCACWTGTGTCACAATGCACGAGGCAAATGGTGGTCACCCCAGATACTGACCGGTTTTCTGATCCACGCCTGCCTTTTTCTAATGGTATCTGTGACCAACAGATGCATATCTGTGTTCCCAGTCATGTGAAATCCATAGATTAGGGCCTAWTTAATTAATATCAATTGACTGATTTACTTATATGAATTGTAACTCAGTAAAATCTTAAAAATTGTTGCATGTTGTTGTTTATATTTTTGTTTAGTGTAGTTTCCCTAGTCTTAGATGAAGTGTTAGCCGGTCCCAGATCTGTTTGTGCTGTATAGCCAACATATCTGGGACCAGGCTAGAAAAGGGTATCTCCACAGATAGAACAACGASACAGATATTCCACTGGATGTATAAATGTGAAGCACCCGGTTGGTGTTTCCACTCACTACCAAATATGGTAGTGAGAGGAAGCCCACTGGCGGGCAGTGGGAGAAGATGGAACGAGATGGATTTTAGCCGACATTCTGCACATTTTCTCATCGATTAAACATTTGATCTAAATACAGTTTTCTGTTCCCAAAACTAGAATCTGTTGAAGAACAGAGTGGACTATGTTTTATAGACTTTACTCTTTTCAAAAGTTTGAAAAAATGTAAAGGCGAATTGAGTTATTGCACACGCGCACTTCACAGAGTAGGCGTTCCGTAACGGAAATATGCAGATAATACTAGAACACGCCAATAGGATATGTGCTTGGCTCTGCCCACCTCTTTGTTTGTTCTGCCCACTATGACTCATTTGTTCGCATTTGAAACGACAAGTTGTGGTCTATCTTGGTTAAGTTATGAAAATCTTTGGGTATCTCTGTTCTGTGTGTGTATCTGGTCTTCTATAGCACTGTTTCCTGGAAATGCTGCTCTCTTTTCTGGTAAACATTTAGGATCCCTGCATAGTGACGCTTTCTTCAAAAGACAACCTGTGTGTCTACATCTTACAGTAATCAATCCCCTGAATTAAACATKTTTGTTCAATATCAAAACACAACTTCATATATCAGATTCGTCCCTGATGATAACAAGTAAACGTGTGAATAGGAAACCAAGGATCTTGCCAGARGGCAGAAGCAGTGAGAATGTGTTACTGTGCCTAACAATTCTGTCTTGGTAGGAGTGCAGCCATGGTTACAAACTGTTGTTTGTTCTTATAAGATGTGAGTAGGTGTGTGTCTGCTTACTTTGTAACCGCAGGACCTAGTGACTCATTGGGGCAAGTTGTAGGATCCTATATTAATATATATAACATATTAAGCGTTTACGACTACGGTGAGCATATCATTTGTTAGCTGTGAGCAACTGATAAAAGTGTCCGCTAAAACAGCTCTAAATAGCTGAAATGTAAATTTAACTGTCCTTTTTCCTGATCTGTTCCTCAAATAWTTTCACAATGTGTATGAGTGTGTGTCAATTTGTAGGGCAATCACATCTACTGTTATTGTAAATACTGTTCTGTTTCTCATTTCTGTTCATCCTGTGGTCTACAGCAGACGAGGGGCCATGGTTACTACCTGAGGTATAAGCATATACTGTCACCACCGTCTGCTCTGTTTCCATTTCCTGTCACTGACCTATGAGAGAGCCCCCAGACACCATCATTTCCACTGGTGACAAAACACCAGTCAAACCGAGAATCTTAAGGCTGCATCTCTGGACTGTATGATTTTTGTCTGATGCTCAATCATTGGGCATTTTTTAAATTCTACTGTATTTTAATTTGCAGTCATCATTATTGTCAAAACGCACTCAGTGATATATATGTCTCTTGTGTCGTATAATTTCCACTTTTTCTCTTTTACTCGCTTTCTCGTCAGGCACATAGACACATTCACATGCATACGTGCGCACACACACTTTTCATGTGAACACTGGCTTTTGCATAGGTCGAAGATACAAACCAGAGTTAAATAAAGAGTAACTATTCACAGATCTCTGTAAAAGTACCTCATTGCACAATCTAGATTTACATGAGTTTCTGTTTCGCTCCCTCACTGGAGAATAAAGTACATTCCACACAGTAAAAATGGTTTATAGAAGAAACAATAGCAGTAATTACCTACTGCAATCAAATACAAAAACACACACATCAAAAAGACACTGTACATACATACTGTAAAATACATACAGAAAAGACTGACACATGAAACGCAATAGAAAAATACATTCACAGACTGGGCTGAGCCGGTCCTTAACCTTTGTCTTGGGTTGGTAAAGCCATGTAATCAAGTGATTCATACACCTGGACTTGACACTGAGAGAGAGAGAGAGAGAGAGAGGGAGGGGGGGAGAGAGAGCGAGAGAGAGCGAGAGAGAGCGAGAGAGAGCGAGAGAGAGCGAGAGAGGAAAGTCAGCAATGCATATAGAATAACACAGACTTCAGAAACGTTCTGATATCTTAAGTGAGATCACCATGCCTATAGAACTTACTCCACTAAATCAAGAAAGGAATATTAGCCTGTGAGTAGGGTGTGGGACMGTGTATRGTGYCGGTAGGTGGTATGATGTGATTAGCCTGTGAGTAGGGTGTGGGACGGTGTATCGTGGCGGTAGATGGTATGGTGTGATTAGCCTGTGAGTAGGGTGTGGGACGGTGTATCGTGACGGTAGGTGGTATGATGTGACTAGCCTGTGAGTAGGGTGTGGGACGGTGTATCGTGGCGGTAGATGGTATGGTGTGATTAGCCTGTGAGTAGGGTGTGGGACGGTGTATCGTGGCGGTAGGTGGTATGGTGTGTACTGATTATGAGACTCACCCATTGGGTGGATCCTCTGGAGGAGGAGCTCTGGTTGGTGGCCTCTTCCAGCTCCTCCATCTTCAACTCCTCGTCCTCATGGTTGGGGGCCTCGTGGATCACCCTGGTTGCTCTGTCTGGGGCACCACCTGTATAAACCATACACATACAGTGTTGTAAACTAAATATTTGCCTCCTTTCTAGTTCTCTGTATTTTTGCATATTTTTGATACTGAATGTTATCAGATCTTCCATCAAAACCTAAAATTAAAGGGAATCTGAGTGAACAAATAACACAACATTACATGCTTATTTCATGTATTCCATTAACAAAGTTGTGCAACACCCAATGCCTCTGTGTGAAAAAGTAATTGCCCCCTTACACAAAAAAACTGCTTGTGCCATCTTTAGCTGAAATGACTCCACCCAAACGCTTCCTGTAGTGGTTGATCAGTCTCTGACGTCACTGTGGAGGATTTTTGGCCCACGCTTCCATGCAGAACTGCTTTAACTCAGCGACATTTGTGGGTTTTCAAGCATGAACTGCTTGTTTCAAGTCCTGCCAAAACATCTGAATTGGGATTAGGTCTGGACTTTGACTAGGCCATCCCAAAATGTCAAATTTGTTTATTTTTAGACATTTTCATGTAGAATTGATTGTGTGTTTTGGATCAATGTCTTGCTGCAT
>NW_019942921.1:119923-144820 GCF_002910315.2 Salvelinus sp. IW2-2015 | reverse complement strand
TTGGTTCTTCACAGGACCATAATGGGAAACCATGTTGTCCAAAAATTATACTTTTGATCATCTTCCTGGCCTAGTCAAATCCAGACCTAATCCAATTCAGATGTTGTGGACAGGACTTGAACGAACAGTTCATGCTTGAAAACACACAAATGTCGCTGAGTTACAGCAGTTCTGCATTGAAGAGTGGGGCCAAAAATCCAACACAGAGACGTGAGAAACCGATCAACCACTACAGGAAGTGTTTGGTGGCAGTCATTAGAGCTAAAGGTGGAACAACAGTTAGTCTGAGTGTAAAGGGCAGTTACTTTTTCACACAGGGATTTGGGCGTTGCATAACTTTGATAATTAAATAAATAAAATAAGCATCATTTTACTTTTTTTTTGTAAACTTAGGTTCCCTTTATCTAATTTTAGGTTTTGGTTGAAGATCTGATAACATTCAGTACTGAAAATATGCAAAAATAGAGAACATCAGAAAGGGTGCAAATACTTCTTCCACAGGTTTATACTTTTTCACGGGTTTGTACATATCAAGGGCGTACACAGAAAAACAACCAAATAACAGGATGCGTCAACTCACTGTCTTGCATGGTAACAAAGTGATACAGCATTGAATATATACTGTAACTCTGATCTGTTGCGAAATGGGCTTGAAATACAAAACTAGGGACTGCTGCAAGTTTAGGTTGAAACGGCTTGAAAGACAAGACTCCGTAGCTGCTCTATAGAAATGAAAATGTACATCGTCGGATTGTAGGTTCCGATCTACTCTATGAATGCATACATATGTAAACGTTGTTTGAAAAGCTACCATCTCTTTCATAAGCACACAAGTGTAGTATCCTATAGCAGTGTTTGACTTGGACTGAAATAGGTGCCAGTACTGTTTTATATTTAGGTGKAGAGYCTCCACAATACTTTTGAGCTGATATTCTATAAGAAGAACAGGAGCTCAAGCAGTAGAACARGTGAGGTGTCGYTACTCAGCTCCAGTCAAGCACTGATGTAAAGATGTCAAATAAACATAATATCGCAATGCCCTCTGACCTTGGTGTCTTTTCCGTGCCCTGTACAGGCAGATGAGAGCGATGAGGAACAGTGGCAGGACAGCAAGTGGAATCATGATAGGCAYCAGTTGGGGCAGATTTCCTTCTGAGGAATCTGCTGTGCAGAAAGAGTGGAGTTATTAGCAAACTATTGCAATAAGATCTATAACCAGTTTAACTTGTTCTTAATGTATAACTTTCCCCAAAGAAATGTTAACTGTCTCTAATCAATACTCGCCATTGTMTGTCGTATTTTGGGACGTAACTGTTATCCGTGTCCCATTCCCCACGGATTCAATAAGAGATGGTATCTCTAGAGTAACTTTACAGATGTAAGTTCCCGTGTKATTTCTAGTGAGGTTTGAGATGGTCCAATGTGAGCAGTTACAGGCTACAGTCTGTTGAGATGCCCTGTCATGACACTGACTGTTGTTGACCCGTAAACTATTATATTTTATCTCAGTGTGTTCTTCTTTATACCAATGAACTATCGCTCTTGACACATTTGTATTCCAGCAGCACTGGATCTGAACAGTGTCCCCTTCTGTTATTGTTACATTATGAGGAGACTGGATCACCACCAACGTGTCGCTTATACCTGTGGAGAGAGAGAAATCAACATATTAGTGAAACATTAAATGACAAGGCTAAATAGTATGACATTCATGAAGCTGATGTTTTGTATTCATATTAGGGTGGTACCATTACCATTACCAAATCAAAATAATTATTACCATATAAAACATGGTATAAAACGGGGTATAAAACAGGGTATAAAACGGGGTATAAAACATGGTATAACACGGGGTATAAAACAGGGTATAAAACGGAGTATAAAACAGGGTATAAAATGGGGTATAAACCAGAGTATAAAACGGGGTATAAAACATGGTATAACACGGGGTATAAAACGGGGTATAAACCATGGTATAAAACGGAGTATAAAACAGGGTATAAAACGGGGTATAAACCGGAGTATAAAACAGGGTATAAAACGGGGTATAAAACATGGTATAAAACGGGGTATAAAACGGGGTATAAAACAGAGTATAAAATGGGGTATAAACCATGGTTTAAAACGGGGTATAAAACATGGTATAAAACGGGGTATACGCGTAGTTTAATGAATTCTACAAGCATTGTTGTTGTTGTTAATGGTACCAAAATAAATGCATTGACTACAGTGAAATGAATGAAAACAAGTTAAGAGAAACTAAAGGTAATGTCCAGACCAGTAGAATATGTAAATTACCGTCCCTTTAAAAACATTGTGATGTTTTTGCCCGGTTAGCCAATATGGTGTTGGTTTAATCTGAGATACTGATGGTCCAAATAAATGTGTAACTCAATATTTTGTAACCTACCCCAAGAAGAGAGGGAACAGAGGGAGAGAGGAGCAGCCAGACCAACAGATGCTTCATCTTTCTGAAAGGTATCAGAATGAGCCCAGTCACTCAGCCTTCAGGTGCTGTGGCCTCCCCTCTACACACCAACACACACAAACAGGGCATGAGAATCACAACTGACACACACTCGCTGTGGATTTCCTTTGATGACGCACTGAAATGTTAACCACAGAGTAACTTCTCTCCATCTTTCTCCTCTCTCTTTATGTGCGTAATTTGTGTTCTTTCTTCATGCTGACCCTTTGACCCACTAATGTCATCTCTTTTGGTCTTGCTGTCTGCTCTATACCAGTTGATTTCAAGTATCTGCAGTTCTGAACCAGCTTTATTTGTTGATTAAAGATCTAGTCAAAAGTTTCATCATTGGCAAAATTATGGGGAAAAAAGATAACTAAATGTGAAGATTGTGACATTTCCATTGTCGTATCACTCACTGTCACAAGTCTAACTTCCTTCCACACATCTGATGTAAAAATTTAGCAAAGAGAAGATATAAAGCAAACATTCGGCGTGGAATTGGCATGGTGACTGCAGGAATGTCCACCAGAGCTGTTGCCAGAGAATTTAATGTTCATTTCTCTACCACAAGCCACCTCCAACGTTGTTTTACAGAATTTGGCAGTACGTCCAACCGGCCTCATAACTGCAGACCACGTGTAACCACGCCAGCCCAGGACACCACATCCGGCTTCTTCACCTGCAGGATCGTCTGAAACCAGCCACCGGACAGCTGATGAAACTGAGGAGTATTTCTATCTGTAACAAAGCCCTTTTGTGGGGAAAAACTAATTTTGACTGGCTGTGCCTGGCTCCAGGCCCACCCATGGCTGTGCCCCTGCCCAGTCATGTGAAATCCATAGATTACGCCCTAATTTTATTTAATCTTTATTTAACAAGGCAAGTCAGTTAAGAACAAATTCTATTTACAATAACAGCCAAACCCTAACGACGCTGTGCCAATGGTGCCCGCCCTATGGGACTCCAATCACAACCAGTTGTGATACAGCCTGGAATTGAACCAGGGTCTGTAGTGACGCCTCCAGCACTGAGATGCAGTGCCTTAGACGCCTGCACCACTTGGGAGCCCCAATTAATTTATTTCAATTGACTGAGTTCCTAATATGAACAGTAACTCAGTAAAATCATTGAAATCTGCCTCCGGGTGGTGCAGTGGTCTAAGGCAGTGCATCGCAGCGCTAGCTGTGCCACCAGAGACTCTGGTTCGAGCAGCCGGACGCGACCAGGAGGTCCATGGGGCGACGCACAATTGGCCTAGCGTCGTCCGGGTTAGGGAGGGTTTGGCCGGTAGGGATATCCTTGTATCATCGCGCACTAGCGACTCCTGTGGCGGGCCGGGCGCAGTGCACGCTGACCAGGTCGCTAGGTGCACGGTGTTTCCTCTGACACAGTGGTGCGGCTGGCTTCCGGGTTGGATGCGCGCTGTGTTAAGACGCAGTTGGGTTGTGTTTCGAGGACGCATGGCTCTCGACCTTCGTCTCTCCCGAGCCGTACGGGAGTTGTAGCGATGAGACAAGATAGTAACTACTAACAATTGGATACCATGAAATTGGGGAGAAAAAGGGGGGTAAAATGAAAAAATATATATATTTGAAATTGTTGCATGTTGCGCTTATATTGTTGTTCAGTACATCATATTTTTGTGGATCCAAACGTTCTGAATTAAAATTATTGACAGACTTACATTGACTTTTCTTCCACTGGTAGCTATAGTAACAGAATATGGCCACCAGTATAATGACTGGGAGACATCTCAAGGTGTAGGGGACTGCTATGTTCCGAGGTCTCAATAACCACTGTAAGCACATACATGGTGTCAATACACACAAGTTATTATACAAATCCTGACAGACTACACATGGAATATTGGTATTCAGGAGAATTGAGAACTGTATATTGTTGTAAAGTGATTGATCTGTGTAAAAGTCTATAAGTCAAAACCTTACTCTTTAGCAAAACAGAGCTACTGTACATCAGCGGTAGACATTATGCTTGACAAAGATATAGACCAAATCAGACTACTCACCTTTGCTTTTATTCTCTCTGGCTGTAACTGTTATCCGTGTTCCATTCCCCACAGATTCAATAAGAGATGGTATCTCTATAGTAACTTTACAGATGTAAGTACCGGAGACAATTCTAGTGAGGTTTGAGATGGTCCAATGTGAGCAGTTACAGGCTACAGTCTGTTGAGATGCTGTCATGACACTGACTGTTGTTGACCCGTAAACTATTATATTTTATCTCGGGGTGTCCTTCTTTATGCCAATGAACTGTCGCTCTTAAACCCATTTGTATTCCAGCAGCACTGGATCTGAACAGTGTCCCCCTCTGTTACTGTTACATTATGAGGAGACTGGATCACCACCAACGTGTCGCTTATACCTGTGGAGAGAGAGAGAAAACAGCATGTTAGTGAAACATCAAATGACAAGGGTACGCATAAAATCCAATGTAATGTACTCATATTAGGCACAGATCCTTATAACACACACACATCTCTCAATCATTATTCACTCATTCTTACCATGGTATAAACAAGGTTTTATTWTTTGTCAACAATTGATTTTTATTGAGTCGGTATAATCAATAAGAATCACAACACCATTTTTTAACAAGCACCCAACCCCTTCCAAACAAACAGGTTTTATGAGTTCTACATKTWACACGTAGAACAAGCACGTGGAAGAATAAAATCATTTATTTTTTACCTGTTATTTTCAAAATATTTCTAATGTATAAGTTAGGTTTTGATTAACCCAATACGAACGGTCTGCACTTACCGCTGGATGAGAGAAAACAGATTGACGAGCTGAGCAGGCAGCAACACAACAAGTTACAAAAGTACCTCATGTCAGATGACTGATGGGGTGATCGGTTCTCTCACTTATACCAACACCTTTCTGACTCTCCCTCTCTCTGTATTTATTAATTTCACACTTTCACAGCCAACCGCAGCTTGACATTTCTCTCTTCCCTTTCTACTGCCAACACTGCTGTGGACTCCACTACCCATCTCCCCTTGCGTAAGTATAGGGAATATTGACCTTAAAATTATAGTAAGCTTGGAAAAAAATACTGTAGACTGGAGAAAAGTGACAGTCATACGATCTGTATTACAGGAATCATAACTAGCTCTGGCATGATATCAATTAACTTCTGG
Source organism: Salvelinus sp. IW2-2015 (assembly GCF_002910315.2). Classification (NCBI taxonomy): domain Eukaryota; kingdom Metazoa; phylum Chordata; class Actinopteri; order Salmoniformes; family Salmonidae; genus Salvelinus; species Salvelinus sp. IW2-2015. The sequence continues at coordinate 139,187 of NW_019942921.1, read as the reverse complement.
GCCACATCCTGACTGATGGCAGCCCATTCTTGCATAATCAATGCTTGGAGTTTGTCAGAATTTGTGGGGTTTTGTTTGTCCACCCGCCTCTTGAGGATTGACCACAAGTTCTCAATGGGATTAAGGTCTGGGGAGTTTCCTGGCCATGGACCCATAATATTGATGTTTTGTTCCCCGAGCCACTTAGTTATCACTTTTGCCTTTATGGCAGAGGTGCTCCATCATGCTGGAAAAGGCATTGTTCGTCACCAAACTGTTCCTGGATGGTTGGAGAAGTTGCTCCGGAGGATGTGTTGGTACCATTCTTTATTCATGCTGTGTTCTTAGGCAAAATTGTGAGTGAGCCCACTCCCCTGGCTGAGAAGCAACCCCACACATGAATGGCCTCAGGATCTTTACTGTTGGCATGACACAGGACTGATGGTAGCGCTCACCTTGTCTTCTCCGGACAAGCTTTTTTCCAGATGCCCCAAACAATTGGAAAGGGGATTCATCAGAGAAAATTACTTTACCCCAGTCCTCAGCAGTCCAATCCCTGTACCTTTTGCAGACTATCAGCCTGTCCCTGATGTTTTTCCTGGAGAGAAGTGGCTTCTTTGCAGGACTTCTTTACAACCAGGCCATCCTCCAAAAGTCTTCGCGCCACTGTGCGTGCAAATGCACTCATGTGAACAATAATATTTAAATTATAGACTGATGTCACCCATATTGGAAAGTTCTTATTCTCTAAGGCCAATAACAGGAAGTGGCCGTGGTGTCTACTGGGACTGTCAGCGCTGCGCTCACTTGCAAACAGGAAGAACATTTCTCACCAACGGCGTCAGATAAAGAACTTACCATTACTCAAACAGTGAGAACCCTCATAACTACTGGGTTAGGTTATCAAATGCTTTGAGGCGTCAATAATGACCTTCCCCTCGCCAAGGCCTTAACAGAAGCACTTCAACTGAGGAAAATAAAGAAATAGACACAAAATGGAGTGACTCCTTATTTTAGATTATACTAAATTTTATACAGAAAAAGTAGACCGGCACGTCAAGATAATCCACATCCTGGTCATACAATGTCACGTGTTACATTAGAGAATGTACATGAGAGAATGTTTAATCCCATGTTCTACATGTCAGAAGGCCTCTCTTCAGATTAGTTATCCATCTTCACAGAAGACTAAAGGTGACCTGGAACTTTCTACTTGAGCTTGAAGTAAACAAAGAAGGTCCTGATTTCTTTGGGTGATATGGTCACGTTGAACTCTCCTCTCACACCAACACTTGACCTCTTGACCCCTGAAACAGACAAATACGAACACTAGGACGTAGACAAAACAATTGTAAACACCATTTTTRCCCTTCAGATCTCACAMGTGGTTAACATCTCAAACACTACAGCCTACTCCATTGTGAACTGAATTGACAGCTGAATGTCAAAGGTACACTGATGCAGTAACTTCTCATCTTTTAACAAAAAGGTATTTATTCTGATGCAATATTTCACCCCTACCAATGCTGAWCTGCAGCTTACCAACACTCTCACCCCTCCCTGGGTCTTCTGAAGCCTTCCACTTCCACCTCTGGAGGTCGGCGATATCCCAGGTTCCTGTGAGAGAGCGCTCCTCCAACGCTCTCACTTCCCCCATGCCCCGCAGCACTTCCTGTTTTACACAGGAAATGGATTTTCAAAACATACAGTGTAAATAGAGCAGTGATCTGGGCTGTTGCGGTGACCGTATTACCGGTAGTCAAATTCCATGTCAAATCAAATCAACGTTTGTCACGTGCGCTGAATACAACAGGTGTAGACCTTACAATGAAATGCTTACTTACAGGCTCTATCCAATAGTGCAAAAAAGGTATTAGGTGAACAGGTAAGTAAAGAAATAAAACAGTAAAAAAGACAGGCTATATACAGTAGCGAGGCTATAAAAGTAGCGAGGCTACATACAGACACCGGTTAGTCAGGCTGATTGAGGTAGTTGTAAGTCGCTCTGGATAAGAGCGTCTGCTAAATGACTTAAATGTAAATGTAAATGTATGTACATATGGTTAAAGTGACTATGCATATATGATAAACAAACAAATGTGACCGTTTAGTCATGGTAATTAGGCTTCTCCAAGCGCTGATGCTGTTGATCGTCGTTAGTAGCCTACCAAACTCACTAACTGCCTGGTACTCAGCTCGCCATTGTCCCGCTAATCACTGACATCAATGCAAATGTCATCGAAAATCTAATCAAAACACTTCAAGAGTGCCCATGTTGCGCAACATCTCTATAGGCTATGCAATKACGAGAAAACAGKGTGATGGCCTCTAAAAGAGGATGATCCCATCAGCTTTCTATAGGCTAGGTCTACTATATGTCTCTCAACTAAACTAATATTAAGCACATTGTTTATCTTTACAACAGGAATATAGCCCAGTTAAAAAATATATATAAATTGCCAAAGAAATTCTAAAAACCTGTTATTGCTTTGTCATTATGGGGTTTGGTGTGGAGATTGAGGAACAAAAACAATTTAATCAATTTTAGAACAAGGCTGTAACGTAACAAAATGTGGAAAAAGTCAAGGGGTCTGAATAGTTTCTGAATGCACCGTAGGCTAGTGCTTTTGCTATCTGATGCGTCTTTCTTTACTGCGAGAAAGACCCGATGACATGGAGAGCCATGTGAGTGAGAGGTGCTTAGGAACGCTCAGCACTCAGGCGCTGAGCAAAACAAAGCAGAGCTCATGTCTTTCAAGCAACTTTTTTCAAGTCATTAGTCACATCGTGCACAATTAGAATATATAAAAATCAAACGTTTGTATCACAACTAAAGTTGCATAAACAACTCTAAATTAAGCATATACAGTAGCAGTCAAATGTTTGGACACACCTACTCATTCCAGGGTATTTCTATATTTTTACTATTTTCTACTTTGTAGAAAAAACTATGAAGTAACACTATGGAATCTAGTAACCAAAAAAAGTGAAAATGGAAAATGTCAAGACCTTTGAAAGTGTCTTTAAGTGCAGTCGCAAAAACCATCAAGCACTATGATGAAACTGGCTCTCATGAGGAGCGCCACAGGAAAGGAAGACCCAGAGTTACCTCTGCTGTAGAGGACAAGTTCATTAGTAACTGCACCTCAGATTGCAGCCCAAATAAATGCTTCAGAGTTCAAGGAACAGACACAACAACATCAGCTGTTCAGAAGAGACTGAATCAGGCCTTCATGGTCAAAGGACACCAATAAGAAGAAGAGACTTGCTTGGGCCAAGAAACACGAGCAATGGACATTAGACCGGTGGAAATCTCTCCTTTGGTCTTATAAGTCCAAATTTGAGATTTTTGGTTCCAACCCCCTGTCTTTTAAGACGCAAAGCAAGTGAACGGATGATCTCCACCGTGAAGCATGCAGGAGGTGGTGTGATTTGTGGGGCTGCTTTGCTGGTTACACGGTCTGTGATTTATTTAGAATTCAAGGAACACTTCACCAGCATGGCTACCACAGCATTCTGCAGAAATATGCCATCCCATCTGGTTTGCACTTACTGGGACTATGATTTGTTTTTCAACAGGACAATGACCCAACACCCTCAGGCTGTGTAAGGGCTATTGACCAAGAAGAGAGTGATGGAGTGCTGCATCAGATGAACTGGCCGCCACAAACACCTAACCTCAACCCAATTGAGATGGTTTGGGATGAGTTGGACCGCAGAGTGAAGGAAATGCAGACAAGTGCTCAGCATATGTGGGAACTCCTTCAAGACTTTGGGAAAGCATTCCAGGTGAAGCTTGTTGAGAGAATGCCAAGAGTGTCCAGAGCTGTTGTTCAAGGCAAAGGGTGGCTACTTTGAAGAATCTCATACTTTTTGGTTACTACATGATTCCATAGTATTTGGATGCCTTCACTGTAGAAAATAGTAAAAATAAAGACAAACCCTTGAATGAGTAGGTGTCCAAACTTGACTGGTACTGTAGGTGTAACGATAGTCTATATCCCTCCTCATCGGACGAGGAGAGGCGAGAAGGATCGGACCAATATGCAGAGTGGTTTGTTTCCATGGTAATTTAATAACACGAAAACAAATAGCGATACAAAATAACAAAACGGAAACTACCGTGACAGTCCCGTGTGGCGAAACACTAACAAGAACAAACACCCACAAAACACACGTGAAACCCCGGCTGCCTAAGTATGATTCTCAATCAGGACAACGATTGACAGCTGCCTCTGATTGAGAATCATACCAGGCCGAACACACAAAATCCCAACATAGAAAATCACACATAGACAACCCACCCAACTCACGCCCTGACCATACTAAATAAATACAAAACAGGTCAGGAACGTGACAGTAGAGAGTACCCATTTCTTTGTTAACCGCTCAACTCAGAAAAGCCACATGTGCCCACTGCCTCAAATCATTGAGAAAATATTTATATTTATTCAGCTTGGTTCAATTGTATACTTCAAACTATAATATAAAATAATGCCACTGAATTCTAAGCAAACGTTGTCTGCTAAATGAACTAGTGTAGCCCACAGCCATATGGTATAGCCACATCAGGACAACTCAGTATGTTATTCTATTCTTCTGAAATAGACTATATTTTCTTAATATCATGTTTCTTTAGACCTGTCTAAAATAAATAATGGATTTATTGTGAGGGTGTAGGCTACATTACATGGATTTATTAGACTTTTGAAATTGTAGATGTTCCACATGTCTGCATCAGTGGCTGTAGGCTGTGTGGAAGCCAGGAGATGCTGCATATATTATGTTAATTAACGTCAAGTACCGTGAGACCGACAGTTATTTGCTTGACAATCACCGGCTGACGAAATTTCGTAACCGCCACAGCCCAAGGAGAGACCAACAAATGTCAATATCACATCTATTTGTTCACTTAATTTAGCATTTAATACACAAACATCTGTTATTGAAGTCTACTCTTCATATTGATCTCATTCAGCGGTGTTTCCTGTTACCTTCATGTTAATGGTAGACGGCTGAGACAGAACCGGGTCTTCCCCCCTCTCATACAGATGCATGATCCTCAGTAGGACACGATCGTAGTCCGGCTGTGTGACCCAGGGGTACCGGTCTCCATGTTGCGGAGGTGCAGGGTGTGGTTGGAGCTGTAGAACCAGCCCGGGACACTAAGCGTCAGCAGGTGGAGTTGTCAGGCAGGACCACGGGGCGAATCGGAGATCCGGTCCGAGGCTCCTTCTTCCAGGCCTTCTCTAAAGGGGCAGTAAATGGCATTGTGGGTATGAGACCATACATTGTGACAATGCATAGTACAGGTGAGCAAAAACATGGTCGACTCCATTTGGGAACATTTCAATTGTGGATTTGTTTAGAAGATTCCACTTCCTGGATTTCCAGGGAAAAAGTTTAGTGGAAAGTAGCTGTGTGTGCTTTAAGCAGGTTGGTATTTACTGTCATGAATCTTGTCCTGAAGGCAGCTCTGCTGAGTGGTCACTAACTGGCACAGCCACAAAGTCATAAAATCTGATTTTAAACCTAACCTAGTCTTAACCATACTGCTAACCCTAATCTTAAATGAAGACCAAAATGCACATTGTTTTCATGAATGTTTACAATATAGCTAATTTTCACTTTGCAGCTGGAGCATCTAGAGGAAAATGGCTCAGTTCTGCCTCCAGGTCAAGATTCATGACAATAAAGGTCAACCTGCGAGCCTCGAAACAGTGAGCTATAAGGAGTGGACTCACGTGGCCTGTCGATGGGCATGACCACAGGTCTGTGCTGCAGCTCTAGCGCCTCCCTCTGTAGAGAGAGGGGTAGCAGCCAGGAGCCCAGTGTCATCCACAGGACAGGCCTCACCACCGAGCTGTCGTTCAGGGTCAGGTTATAACCCAGAGTCCACTCCTGGTTGTTCCACAGACGTCGTGGAGCATCACCTGGACAGATACAAGGGGTTGAGGTTGTGAGTGTGAGCGTACGCATCTCATACATAAAAACACTCACCTCCAGCTCTCCCTCACTCTGGCTGGATGCCCGTGAGCTCTCTCACTGAGGAGGACCAGTCTGCTAGAGTCATCTTCAATGTAGGCCATTCGAACCATGGGTAGTAGTTCTGCAGTACACAGACACGGGAAGAAACACAAGCAATTGTCACAAAGTCCTGAACAGTAACCCAGGCCTGAACCACCAAAAAGGAAAGCTGAGGGACCAAACACCCAAACTTCCTGAGTAGGAAGAAACCGAGAGGAACCAGGCTCATAAAGTGTAGCCCATCTTCCTCTGGCTGTCAAGGTACTGTGGAAGTCAGTGTACATTTAACCATCACAAAACTGTCCTTAAATACAACCCACTCACTCTGGCAACAGTATCATTGACGAACGTCCTGGAAGGCCTCTTCATCATCTGGTACCCGTTGTCGTCAGTGAACAGAGCCTGTTGTTCTTCAGGCTGGTCTTGGTCCTGAGGACAGCCTCGGTGTTGACCACCAGGGGCCCAGCGAGTAGCTCTGCTCCAGCCTGTAACACAGCCTGCCGCTGGGGAAACTCTGTGGTACTCTGGTGGGACAGAGTAGGTGTAGTCCTCATCTGCTTCCTCCCTGCAGACGGAACCCATGTTAATGTGAGCCACCCAATATTAGACCTGCACCTTACTAAGCTGTAGTGTGAGTGAGTGAGTGAGTGAGTGAGTGATAGAAGGAATATAATAAGATCGTAGCTTAGGAAGGAGGGTGCATGGAAACCAAGACTGACAGAAAGGAGTTGTTCACATTCCCACCTGTAGAAGTACTGTCTGATCTCAGTGATGATCTTCCCAGGACAATCTCCATCTTGACGGCCTTGTACGCCCTCACTGCCGAGTCGTCTAGCACTGAAGATGTAGTTGTCAGAGATGGGCCCTGCGCTGACGTTCCCATTGACCTGGTACTCCCAGAAAATCCTGAGTCATTCTCACCGTCCTCTTCTCATGCCTGGCAGGTCACAGAAAGGACAGAGACATTGTTGACCTAACACCTGGGGTGCATTCAGAAGGAAAACGTTGTGCAACGTTCAGTAAAATAAACATGCTTCTCTGACATGTCATTTCTTCTACATCAGCTCTATTAATTACCTTTGTATCTGCAACGTTCCACAACGTTGGCCTGTTGAATGTGCCCCTAATGTGAATGTTGAATATAGCTACCTGTCGGTGATGCTATGCAGTAGGTTAGTATCCTGGTCCAGCATGATCTTATAACACTCATTCAGAACCGGTAAGAGTCTCCTTCCTGTCTTCAACTCCTGTGAAACATTTAGTCTCTTGAACGACACAACCCAGGCATGGTGGGTCAAGGATCCCTCTTTACCCGGCTTCTCTGAGAACTTGATGAGGTACTTCCTGTGTTGGGAACCCCCAAGGTCCACCACAATGAACAGGTCATAGGTCGTGTTGGAGTCAGCTGAACTCTGGGTCTGTTGGGAGCAGAGAGACACAGGCCGTGTTCATTAGACACTAAACAGACAAAACGAGAGGGAATTACCTGAACTTGTCCAATAAGAAACACACATTTTCATCTTCCTTGCAAAATGTTTTTTTGCTGAGTGCCCAATGAACACAATCAGTTATCTGAAAACTGAGTTTGTCTAGAAGGTATGATGTATATCTGCAGTTCCATTGACACATGGCTTTACATGATATAATGGTGACTCATTGTTCTACAAAGTGTTTAACTGGATAAACAACTCTGTATTTCCACACTACCTGTGCAGGTATGGCCTGTCCTTGGTCGTCGAACACGGTTGCCATGGGGAAGGTTACCGTGACGTTGATGATGGCGGTGGTGTTCCATGCCAGGGGTTGTACACAATGATGTGCTGCCTCAGGTCCTGATGGGAGCCTGCAATTACATTCATTATCAAAATGTTGTTGATGTAAACAAGACCCATGTGTAGTTGAGGAAGGAAAGATTAAATGATGCCTTGGACCAAGCTGAACCTTGTGCCTGGTTAGAATACAAAATACATCCCTCCCTTCCTTGATGTGTACTCTCTGATCTGTAGTGTGTGATTGGATAAGTGAAAACATGCATCCCATCCAACTACTTTCACAATGGTCCAGCACACCTTGGGAGACCTCTGTCCCCGTGATCCCATCATGGTGCTGCACCTGGAGATAACACAGAGGGAGAATATTATAAAAACAGTACTTATCTATTACAATAATTCCTTTTGTGGCGTCTTAATTTTAAAATTTGTCTGACAGAGTGGGATATGAGATTGATAATCACTTGGTTACAATGATAGGTATTAATTAATACATATAATACACAATGAGTCACAATCAATTAGTGAGTATTTGAATCAAGCACCTCAGTGACAGCCCAGCGGAGGGCCTTCAGCTTCTGCAGGGCCTCTTCTTTAGGGACCGGTCCATCTGGGTAGCTGACCCGGTACCGAGTGAACAGAGTCTCTGCAGCATGCAGCTGGGAACTAGCTCTCCTTGCTATCCCCTTCAGAACATTCCGGGAGGCATAGAARCCAGTCCACYCCTGYAAAGGTTCTGGAGAGATAAAAAGTTCCTTTTTAAAACTACAAGAACCAGATTGGAATTATGCGYGAAAAAAGCATTTTTTGTCCCTTGGCTTCATAGTAGTTTTTACTGCTACATGTTTTTAGTGTGCCAACTCTTGGTCACTGGAACCATTGATATATATACATTTTCTTATAGAAGTTTTATTCATATTTCATTTACATGTTTGAAACGTATAATAGATAAGCACATTTATGGAAAAACCCACCAGTGGAGTAAGGAAGGAAGTCCTCACTTCCCCTCACCTCCCAGGTGAGATTTGATTGGTGGACAGCCTGGAAGTACTCGCTGAGAGTGGCGTACTGGACTGTCACGCCAAACTCCTTGCTGTTCTGGTTGATGTATTCCACTAAGGGATCCATGTTGGCAAACTGCACAGAGGAGTTGTAGAACTGCTTGTCACAACCCTATGGAGTGAAATAACAGGAGAAACATATTGCTCAATGGTGAAGTTACCAGAAAGAACACTCATTAAATTGTGATTGGAAACAGTTTCCTGATCTCTGTATATCTATCTATCCATGTTGACTCACCCAGGGCCAGAGGACATGGTTTGTCCTGAACCACGCTGCCCTCTGCTGGATGTTCTGCACCATGGTCTTGGCATAGGAGTGCAGCGTCTCTTTGGTGACAGGCAGGCTCATGTTGGGGTAGATGCCATTTTTAGGGGGGTCAGGGAACAGAGCCACGCCATTCCAATAGAAACCAGAGCTGAGAAAGAACAACTGATTCGWTTCACTGAGCCAAACATGTGCTTGTAATCTATTAAGAGCCCATGGTGAGACAAAACGGAGATTTTTGGTGATTCTCCCAAAAAAAACAATTTGGAGTCTTAATTKAATTACAGCCTGTAGGGTTACGTCTAAGAGTGGGATATGCTAGGAGAGTTATGACATGGAAGATGTTGAGAGGGGAAAGGAGATATGTAGGAGACCTGTTAGAGAAAGGCAGGTAAGATGGAGTACAGTAGCTGAACTGGTCCATGGTGTGAGTGAAGATCTCCTGCTGCTCTTTCAAGGAGGGGGAGCCTCTCCAAACAAACTGTAGTTTCTGTTCCAAAACATCAAGACCATSACAATAACTTATTGTAAATATACTGTAGCTCAGTTGATGGTGCTTGCAACACCAGGATCAACTCCTCGGATCACCCGTACATAAAATGTATGCATGACTAAGTCGCTTAAAGACATCTGCTAAATGGCATATATTATTAAGTCAAGCTTCTAAACCATTGAACTGCTTATAAGTGACTGATCATGGTCAAGACTACTCAACAGAGATGGTAACCTGCCTGGTAGGCTATAGCTGAAACTACAGTGARCACCATACCTTGCTCTTCTGCATGACATCTTTGAGGTCATAGTCAATACGTGAGATGAGGTGGGCATGGAACCCAGCCAGGGCAAAGAGGACAGGGGTGGTGGCAGAGGCTCCAAACGGGTCCACGTGCCACGAAAACCGGGGACGCACCCCAAACGTCTCGTACAGGAACCCATGGCCCTCTAATTACAGTGTGTGTGTGTGAGACAGAAAGGGAGATTGAGTCCATGCACTAGTACATTCCTCCAACAAAACAAATATTATACATCAAGTATGAAACTACTTTACCCGTCAGCTGCAGTATCTCATCATCTAGATCGGTTACAGCTTCATCATGCATCACCTGCCCCCCAATGACGAACTCAAGTCGACTCTCCTTCAGTAGCTGTCGCACCTGGGGGGAGGGAGATGTATGACTGTCAATTCACCTAAAGATGAGACTTCTGCATGAGCAGCACTGAATTCACAATATGGGGGGGGGGGGGTTATATAAGATTATTCTATAGTATTCTACTTGTTTCTTGTGCTTGTCTGTAGCCACAGAATCCCACCACAGCCGAAAGAACTCCTGCTCCACTGCGATGAACTTGCGCTGTTTGTTCTGTGTCAGCGCCTCTGTCACACTAGAGTACACGTTCGCTGCATAGGCATGCATGCTCTCCTGTTTGAAGATACAAGAGACAGCAGAACACCATGTTCAATGCTGTATACTGTGAACACTGACAGTATAGTTGTAGCTATATTTGGACTGACATTTCATGAACCTCCCAAAATAAAAARGTCCCTAGTTCTAACGTCCAAGAAACCAACATAATACAATAGTACAGGAGTTAACGTTAGCTCGGTAAGCTAGRAACAAACCTGAATAGTATATACCCAGCCAACATCCATGTGACTGTGCGGGATAACAAACGTCTGAATTGGTKCATTTCTCTCTGCACAGATAACCGTGACAAATAAAAACAGTGTGAGCGTTAAAAACCCCATCTCTGTCAAAACATGAGATGTTCTACAATGTCACGSTAGCCCACGTCCTTATTATGGTTTTGCAGCATGTGACAATCAGGCGGCGCCCCGCCCCTTGATGTACGGAGTAGCACAGAGGTAAAAAATCATGTGAAGTCYCAAATTAAAACCAACCATTTTAAACAGCGCAGAACTTCGTGATCGTGAACAAAGTTCACTGGTAAACTTTACRCCGGAAAACATTCAGGGAAACACACATACTGTGCATTTGGAGGTGAATGCGCAACAAAGATGTCAAGAAACAGAAGGATCGCGTTAATATTTGGAGGATTTATAACAGCAGTTGCTGCTGCATTTTACCCTATATTTTTCCATCCACTCACGCACACAGCTGACTACAGTAAGTAACTATCGTTACTCGAGGAATGTACTAGTCGACTCTGTCACAAGAGCGCATCCATGTCTTGTTACACAACGACATGCTAGCTAGGAAMTCTTGTTAGGCTACTTTTTATTTTATAGCTGCTAGTATCCTCATGTGGACACAATTTTGCCCTGGCCAGTCGGACCGTAAAAARTGCATTGCCATTTGTTTGTAGCTGTAGCCGTGTCTTCTAAAAACRCATGCAATAACGTAGCTACATGGTCTCAGTATAACGGCTTTCTGTTTTTAAGTATAGAGTTATTTTAATGCTGTACAATTGTGATCATACTACAAGTTCTGTCAAGCAGTGGTCTGATTGCACCAGTGGACAATGCCTGTGGTAGTGCACTCGCCTTGTCTATAAGGATCCTGGMTCAAACCCACCCCAGTCCCCCGCAACACAATTGAAAACCCCACTCACTTCTCTGCAGATCAAGTCCAGAGAGCAAACCGAACAGGAATCAATCAAGCAGACGTGCAACCAGTGGGTAAGTAGCCTACTAACTTCTCTCATGCAATGGTTCTTCTTTGTTGTTGCCATTGTGTATTGTTCCATCCCCTGTCCTGTCAGCAGACTTGACATTTTCACTAACCATATATAAATCAGTTATAATTTGGTGTATTTTCAGGTGTCAAAGTATGGTCTGATCCCTACAAGCCAAAGTGATGCCTGAGACAACTGTCCRTGGTATGGAAGGGACGACCCTATGCTGATGAAGACTGTCCACTGAAGATGATGCTGAATCCCAATTGGAGTGTGTTTGTGTGAGTGAATGCTTAGGTGTGGTGGATGGATGCTTACCKCTTTATCCTATGAATAAAGTTTAAAGACCAATGTGTTTTTTCTTTGTTWTTGGAGCTGTTTGGGCCTATGTATTTGGGAATGAAATTGGCCACTTAATTTCTTTAGGCTCCTTGTAGTGCATTGCATYTGTGATACACATTATGACCACAAGGTGTCACTATTTGCTCAGACASTGGCAGAGAGGCAGTTTTGTACATTATGTGCWCAGTAGAACTATATCCRAGATTTATTGCTTTCAAAGAAAACCAATTATTTTTTTCTTCTTTTGGGTATATTTAAGCAATAAGGCCTGAGGAGGTGTGGCATARGMCCAATATACCACGGCTAAGGGCTGTATCCAGGCACTAAGAGTTGCGTCGTGGATAAGAACAGCCTTAGCCGTGGTATATTGGCCGTATATCACAAACCCAGAGGTGCCTTATTGCTATTATAAACTGGTTACCAATGTAATTAGAGCAGTAAAAACTGTTTTGTCAGACCTGTGGTATACAATCTGATATACCACGGCTGTCAGCCAATCAGCATTCAGAGAACCACCCAGTTTATATTTGTCAGTACATTTGTATTGACAGATGTCCACTTCACATGAACAATGTTTTAGACAGAGGTGCACATGCTTTAGAACCAACTAAAAGGCAAATGATAAAGTGAAACTTGAGCCAAGCTCATCTAGACAACTGCTGCTAGAGGCAAGCACTGTATCCACGACAACGGGAATGCACCCACACTTGGAACACCTGCAGATCTTTCAAAACCTCKGCCCACTTCAAACTCTCGCACACTCAACCATTCCGTAGTTGGTAGAAGTTTGCGGAATCGGATACTTTTGCTTCACGACTGGAAATTGTGTGATAATGAGATTAGTGAGATACATTTGAAGTCAGAAGTTTACATACACTTAGGTTGGAGTCATTAAAACTCATTTTTAAACCACTCCACACATTTCTTGTTTACAAACTATAGTTTTGGTAAGTCGGTTAGGACATCTACTTTGTGCATGACAAAAAAAAAAAATCCAACAATTGTTTACAAACAGATTATTTCACTTATAATTCACTGTATCACTATTCCAGTGGGTCAGAAGTTTACATACACTAAGTTGACTGTGCCTTTAAACAGCTTGGAAAATTCCAGAAAATGATGTCATGGCTTTAGAAGCTTCTGATAGGCTAATTGACATCATTTGAGTCAATTGGAGGCGTACCTGTGGATGTATTTCAAGGCCTACCTTCAAACTCAGTGCCTCTTTGCCTGACATGGGAAAATCAAAAGAAATCAGTCAGGACCTCAAAAGAAAATTTAGACCTCCACAAGTCTGTTCATCCTTGGAGCAATTTCCAAACGCCTGAAGGTACCACGTTCATCTGTACAAACAATAGTACGCAAGTATAAACACCATGGGACCACGCAGCCGTCATACCGCTCAGGAAGGAGACGCGTTCTGTCTCCTAGAGTGAATGTACTTGGTGTGGAAAGTGCAAATCAATTCCAGAAACAACAGCAAAGGACCTTGTGAAGATGCTGGAGGAAACCGGTACAAAAGTGTCTATATCCACAGTAAAATAAGTCCTATATCGACATAACCTGGAAGGCCGCTCAGCAAGAAGACGCCACTGCTCCAAAAACCGCATAAATAAGCTAGACTATGGTTTGCAACTGCACATGGGACAAAGATCGTACTTTTTTTGGAAAAATGTCCTCTGGTCTGATGAAACAAAAATAGAACTGTTTGCCATAATGACCATCGTTATGTTTGGAGGAAAAAGGGGAGGCTTGCACGCCGAAGAACACCATCCCAACCGGGAAGCACAGGGTGGCAGCATCATGTTGTGGGGGTGCTTTGATGCAGGAGGGTCTGGTGCACTTTCACAAAAAGATGGCATCAAGGGTAAAGAAAATTATGTGGATACATTGAAGCAACATCACAAGACATCAGTCAGGAAGTTAAAAGCTTGGTCGCAAATGGATCTTCCAAATGGACAATGACCACAAGCATACTTCCAAAGTTGTTGCAAAAGGGCTTAAGGACAACAAAGTCAAGGTATTTGGAGTGCCCATCACAAAGCCCTGACCTCAATCCTATAGAAAATTTGTGGGCAGAACTGAAAAAGCGTGTGTGAGCAAGGAGCCTACAAACCTGACTCAGTTACACCCAGCTCTGTCAGGAGATTGGGCCAAAATTCACCCAACTTATTGTGGGAAGCTTGTGGAAGGCTACCCGACACGTTTACCCAAGTTAAACAATTTAAAGGCAATGCTACCAAATACTAATTGAGTGTATGTAACTTCTGACCCACTGGGAATGTGAGAAATAAATAAAAGCTAAAATAAATAATTCTCTCTACGATATTCTGACATTTCACATTCTTAAAATAAAGTGTGATCCTAACTGACCTAAGACATGAAATGTTTACTAGGATTAAATGTCAGGAATTGTGAAAAACTGAGTTGAAATGTATTTGGCTAGGTGCATGAACCTTCCATCTTCAACTCTATATCTCATGCACAAAAACATCATGGCCCATGCCATCTAACACAAGCCACTGATCTGAAAAATGTCCAAATAGTGTTTGGCTTTGCCTTGTGAGGTTTCACTGTGACTGACCCTCACTTTCCCATCAGAATGCAGGACCCAGAACAGTCCCTGCAGAATCTTTGAGAAAGGTCTGGATAAATMATGGGATTTGATTACCTCCCTAAAGAGATGGTGAATTTCTATGTTATAAGCAGTCCAGTCCACACTACAATGTAGCCTACGTCTAAAACTTWCAGTTGGGGCCTTCTGCCAACAAAACCCAGTGCCAGGGCCTTACACTCACCCTCCCTCTCAAACCCCCCAATCAACAAGCCCCATTGTTTATGAGATGTTGTTATTGTTCGTCTGCTCTCAGAAACAAAGGAAAACTCAAAGAGCCCTGCGAGCGCAGCCACTTCCAAATAAAGAGCGGAGAGAAAGGAAGAAAAAGAAAGGCGAAATTCCTCTCATTCCCCGCTGGTGTTTTCCAGATTCTCCCAATGACAGCTCCCGGCGTGTGTGAGTGAAGTAAGACGACAGAGGGGAAATCAGTGTTGCGAAAGGAAGAGAACCACATTCTTGCGGGGTACGCGTCACCTCCACGCACACTGAACAGAAAGACATGTAATTGCGGGACTATATATTGTGGTAGGATGAAATAGTATGAATAAATTCATCAAAATACATGTTTTTATGAAAATATGGCAATCATTTTAATATGTTGGTACCCATTGTATAAAAGTGATAACGYTTTGCCCCGTGCCAATATATCCTCCAAACACCGGCTTCTCGGGCATTATCACTTAACCATTTGCTGTACAGCTTACCTCAATAAATCACTTCTCATTACTGAAGTCTATCTCTCACTTCACTGAGGTGTAAGAAGTCCCTGACTCTCCAATTACCTGGGGCAAGTCTTTTAAATGTCAAACGTCTCACTCCTAGGCCTATATCTGCAATTTGCAATGAAAAGGCCTATATCATAATCCTGTCATATGGTGTCCTGTTGGTTCTACAGCCTTCTGAATAGAGGTCGCGACCCCAGCCCGCTAAAACCAACAACAGRCACACATTGCGTCTCCGCAACAGTTTTATCACCAAGCAATCGATCCATTACACAAATCATACATATTGAGTGCTTTCCTGAACGCAACGGTGACTTAAATTCGACCAGTTGTTTTGCCCACCTTCAAGAGTGCCGGTAATTGGCAACGTTTCTCCCCCTAATTACTATGGGAACCGGGGTTGAAAGACCGAGAAGCCGGGGGATTGAGAAGCAGCAGGATTTATTTAAATTTAGGAGGGGGAGGAACTGAATGTAATATACTACTTGGATTCTAATGGGGAATCTGTCATGCATGGAAATGAACTGAGAGTACGAAATTAGTGGATACAGGAAATGAAAATAAACAAACCAAACAACTGTAAAGAGTTCTAACAGTCGCTAATGAAAGACAGAGCGAGCTTTGAGGCATGTTGCTTCTGTTGTTGGGGAAGTTTTCCAATCAAATTGGGATMACTTTTACAGCTCTACAATCTGTGAACACTTTGTTGTCGACTGTCACTTCGGAGGATCCTTTGGATCAATGGAACACATGTATCTAAGTTTCGGTTATTGTGAGGACAATTGTGTCGACATGTTTTTTTTGTCACAAAACACAGGCGTACACACACACGCACACATGCACACACACACCACATCTCCATTGATTATCACACACATACACACACACACACTCCCGCTCTCTCTCGCTCTCTTGCTCTCTCACTCTCTCTCGCCTGCGCTTTCGCTCTCTCTCGCACTCTCCATTTCACACATGGCCAATTACGCATGGTCTATATCTGAATTCCTGTTCTCCAGTATAACTACTCCTTGCCCTCAAAAACAATGTACCGTAGTGCTGGGCCACATCATTGGGTTACCAGGCCTAAACGCTGTGGAAACTGATACCGTAAGTATTTAGCAATGTCTGGAAAAAGCACATCCTACCAAGCAGTCTAACAGGTCAAGTGACAGTGTGGTCTTGGGCGAGCTAACAGCTACCTAACATTACTTCATCTCATTGCCAGAAAAATAGAAAGAAGAATCTTGGAACACGCCAGTAGCACACACACAAATACGAACACGCATTCACGACGCACGGCACGCACACACACACACATACCTCCCACAAACACGCACATACATTTTCTGTATCTCCAGGGTTTT
This sequence comes from Salvelinus sp. IW2-2015, assembly GCF_002910315.2. Classification (NCBI taxonomy): domain Eukaryota; kingdom Metazoa; phylum Chordata; class Actinopteri; order Salmoniformes; family Salmonidae; genus Salvelinus; species Salvelinus sp. IW2-2015. Next base: position 122,407 of record NW_019942921.1, on the reverse strand, counting down.
AATCAGAGCTCTGTGGATGACGACAGAAACTCCAAACTAAACAGTAATGTATACTTACTGGAAGGCCATCATGGTGTCCTGTGTGTGTGTTGTGTGTGTGTGTGTGTGTGTGTGTGGGGGAGGGGGGGGGGGGGGGTGCTTGTGTTGAACAATGTTTAAAAAATGTTCTGCGAAGAACCGCAATACATAATTATGGTCAGTGTTGGGTTCCATCCTGTTTTGTGGAGAATCTTCATTTGTTTATTTCAGCAACTCTTTATGGAAGCATGTGCAAGACTTTGAAAATGTGACTGACGTATTGATGCCTCCCTTTTCTACTGTTTTGTTTGTTTGTGTTAGCTCTTTTTAAATGATTAGACACATGCTGAGTCCGTGAAACATCATGGAAAGTCGTGTGTGTGGTTCTTGTGTGTGTGTGTGTGTGTGGTGCGTGCGTGCGTGCGTGTGTGTGTGGTGTGTGTGTGTGTGTGGTGTGTGGTGCGTGCGTTGCGGCGTTGCGTGCACGTGCTCGGCCGCGCGCGCGTGCGTGCGTGTGTGGTGTACATACGTTTTCTGTGTGTGTGTTTGTTCGTGTGTGTGCATGTGTCATGCGCCCGAGCACATTTGTGTGAGCACAATAAAAGGTGATTTTTCACTCTCTTCTAGTCCCAACAACTGACCTCCTGACCTGTCCGGCCCATTAGCTTCGCAAGTGTGTCACCTACACAATAACAACCACCCTCGACACAGAATAACTATTTCTCTCTTTCACCCTGATTTCAAAAATCAGACAAATGTGAGGTAGCGAGAGAGACAACACTCAGCAACCTCTTACTCGTGTAAAACAGGTTGTCCTTCGCCATTCTATGGAATTATATGGGTTAAGCTCAGAAGGGCTCTTAAAGGAAGTTGATGGCACGTTTTAAGGCTACATTGTACAGACGTAAGTGGGAGGAAGGTAGGCTCCTAGGCTCTCCATACAGCTGGTGAATGAGACTTAAGACGGAGGTGAAAAGAGAGTTGAGGTCTTGAACGCTGCCAAGTGTTTTGAAATGTGTSAACAATGTCTCAGAGTGTCAACACAACTTTTTTTTTTTTTTTTTTACGTGTGTTTACCTAACTATTTTCTACATCTCCACAGAGTATTACTGTTTTACAAGCTACTAAATCTTTGTCTGTAGTATTCCCGCATTAACATATTCTGTCAGAACATAGCTGATTGAAGTAGTTCTGTCTCTTGTCCAATACACACCATTGCAGCATTGATGTATCAGGCTGGGTGCGGCTTGGCTGTCACTCAAACTGCTCTACACAGTTCCATTTTAATACAGTTCCATTAGAATCTTTATATCCATCATACATTTAGCAGKATTCCTGAACGTTCTTGAACGTTCTCAATAAAGGAAAGAAAATGAGTTGTGATTTACTAGAAGCATTAAGACGTCACACTTTAATTTGTGAAAATAATTCCACGTCGTAATCAAAGCGATCGCCCACATTACTTGCGGTGGAAAGCTCTTTAATAAAAGCGACTTTACACGGCTCAGCTGATTTATATTCATATTTCCTGGCAAGGGCGTTTTTTTCAGAAGTCACAGGAACTAAATAAAAATTAACAGCAAAGCCTCCAGACGGTGATTTTGGATCTGCGGAGGCTCCTCGGAAGAGGAAGGGGAGGACCATCCTCCTCAGTGAAATTTCATAAAAATWAAAATTGTGAAACATTAAAAAAGTTATCCTTTTTAGATAAAACTATTGTAATGACATGACTAGATCATAAAGGAACAATTGTCCAGACTGAGGTTTGAGTTTACGAATTTACGGTTTATTAACCCAACTTTACACAGGCTACTGTTTGGCCGTAGCCCACGCCAAATATATGAAAGATACCCCACAATCCAACTGTMACCTTCTCTTGTGAAGACCAGATGTAAGAGAAAGAACAATGGCTAAACCTGGTCTTAACTTCCAATGCTCCATCCCTCTGCCCAACCCCCCTCCACGCCACTCAGCCAACCACCAGGATGCCCGGCATCAGAACATTCCAGGCATTCCCGTGATTGGCAGATAGCAGGTTGATTGGCATGTCATACCCCGCGAACACTGGGAACTGGTAAGTACAACACAGCCAACTAATAGCCTAACACATTACACACAGCTGTCTGTGCGGGTCGCTACACTATATTAAATATATTCTTATGTCACCAAATAATTGATAAAATATTTTTTTTTGTTGCAATGGTCTACAGTAACCACCAGTATGCAGCCGGAGGACAGCTAGCTTCCGTCCTCCTCTGGCTACATTGCCTTCAATACAAAATTTAGGAGGCTCGTGTGTCATGCCAACAGTAAAGCACCTGAGACCATTCAGTGTGGGTTGCTTCTCAGCCAAGGGAGTGGCTCACTCACAATTTGCCTAAGAACACAGCATGAATAAGAATGTACCAACACCCGAGAGCAACTTTCTCCCATACCATCCAGGAACAGTTTGAGTGAACGAACAAT
>NW_019942921.1:115125-118754 GCF_002910315.2 Salvelinus sp. IW2-2015 | reverse complement strand
TGGGCCTCACCCCCTCCAATAGACCTACCATGGTAATTAATGACCATTCCTCACAACCAATCAAACTTTTGCATTTAACTGACATGTTGCCATCCAATCATAGAATTGGATCAGGATTACGGACCTATGAGGTATATTGTGGATTGTCACAAGAGCATAGGGTGGTCTATTGTTGAGAAGCTTGGTGACTGTAACGCTTCTCGATCTAGTGACAGGAGAGAGACCAAGGTGCAGTATGGTAAGTGGTACCATATTTGTTAATAAAAGTACAAAAAACACTGACAAACACAAAAAACGACAATACACGAACAGTCCGAAAGGTTGAAAACAAAAACACTAAACAGGAAACAACCACCCACAAACAAAAGTGGCGAAAACAGGGCTACCTAAATATGGTCCCAATCAGAGACGACGATAGACAGCTGCCTCTGATTGAGAACCACACCAGGCCCAAACACACAGAAGAAACAGAAAAACCTAGACCTACAACATAGAATACCCAGACATTAGAATACCCACCACAATCACACCCTGACCAAACTAAAAATAGAAACATACAAAGCAATCTACGGTCAGGGCGTAACAGTGACATTAAGAGTGAAAAGTGATAGTGAGCATTTTTTGGATATTATTCATTTCAAATGATAGGAGACTGAGGATGCATATTATAAATTGTTTTCGTGGTTTTAGAACTTTATGTTGTGTCCTGTTAGTGCAATTTATTTAAATTGTTCTTGCACACTTCAGTAGCTGAAACTAGACCATTTTTCAGTATACAACTGTACAGTCGTGGCCAAAGGTTTTGAGAATGACACAAATATACATTTCACAAAGTCTGCTTGCCTCAGTGTTATGATGGGCAATTTGCATATACTCCAGAATGTTATGAAGAGTGATCAGATGAATTGCAATTTATTGCAAAAGTCCCTCTTGACATGCAAATGAACTGAACCCCAAAAACATTCCACGCATTCAGCCCGCCACACAAGACCAGCTGACACAGTCAGTGATTCTCTCGTTAAACAGGTGTGAGGTTGATGAGAACAGCTGGAGATCACTCTGTCATGCTGATTGAGTTGTATAACAGACTGAAGCTCAAAAGGAGGTGGTGCTTGGAATCATGTTCTTCCTCTGTTTAATCATGCTTTACCTGCAAGAAAACACGTGCCTCATCATTGCTTTGCACAAAAGGCTTCACAGGCAAACAGGATATTGCTGCCAGTAAGATTGCACCTAAATCAACCATTTATCGGACCATCAAGAACTTCAAGGAGAGCGGTTCAATGTTGTGAAAAAGGCTTCAGGCGCCCAGAAAGTCCAGCAAGCGCCAGGACCGTCTCCTAAATTGATTCAGCCTGCAGGATCGGGGCACCACCAGTTACAGAGCTTGGTCAGAATGGCAGCAGGCATGTGTGAGTGCATCTGTACGCACAGTGAGGCCAAAGACTTTGAGGTTGGCCTGGTGTCAGAGAAGAGGCAGCAAAAGAAAGCCATCTCTCCAGGAAAAAACACAGACAGACTGATATTCTGCAAAAGGTACAGGATTGGACTGCTGAGGACTGGGTAAAGTCATTTTGTCTGATGAATCCCCTTTCCGATTGTTTGGGGCATCCGGAAAAAAGCTTGTCCGGAGAGAAGACAAGTGAGCGCTACCATTCAGTCCCTGGTGTCATGCCAACAGTAAAGCATCCTGAGACCATTCATGTTGGGTTGCTTCTCAGCCAAGGGAGTGGCTCACTCACAATTTGCCTAAGAACACAGCCATGAATAAAGAATGGTACCAACACATCCTGTCCGAGTGTCACGCCCTTGGCCTAGTATTCTTTGTTTTCTTAATTATTTTGGTTAGGTCAGGGGTGACATGGGAAATGTATGTGTTTTTGTAGGTGTTCTAGGTGGTTTGTAAGGTTTAGGGGTTTATTAGAGTAATTGGGTTTAGGTTTAGATAGTAGTCTAGCTGTGTCTATGGTTAGTGTAGGTATCTAGAAAGTCTATGGTTGCCTGAATTGGGTCTCAATTAGAGACAGCTGGTTATTGTTGTCTCTGATTGGGAGCCATATTTAAGGCAACCATAGGCTTTAGCTGGTTGTGGGAATTGTCTATGTTGAACTTTGTAGTAGTGTGTGTGTGTGTGTGTGTGTGTTGTGTGTGTGTGTGTGTGTGTGGTGTGTGTGTGTGTGTGGTGTGTGTGTGTGTGTGTGTGGTGTGTGTGTGTGTGGTGTTGGGTGTGTTGTGTGTGTGTGTGTGTGTGGTGTGTGTGTGTGTGTGTGTGTGTGTGTGTGTGTGTGTGCACTACGTTTATAGCTTCACGGTCGTTTGTTGTTTTTGATATAGTTTGTAATAGTGTTTCGTTTTCATGTTCATTCTTCGTTAGTAAAAAATAAAAGAAGATGGCTTATTTTTCCACATGCTGGGTTTTTGTCCGTCTCTCCTCCACACGATCGTGACAGAATTCCCCACCAACATCGGATCAAGCAGCGTGTGCCAACAACAAACAGGACCCACCTACACAGGACTATTGGAATTGGGAGAAATTCTGGACCGCGAAGTACCAGGAGAATATAACCGCCCCAAAGCTGAGCTGGAGGCAGCGAAAGCAGAGAGGCGGGAGATATGAGGAGGCAGCAGCATGATGGAGCACCTTGTCATAAGGCAAAAGTGATAACTAAGTGGCTCGGGGAACAAAACATCAATATTATGGGTCCATGGCCAGGAAACTCCCCAGACCTTAATCCCATTGAGAACTTGTGGTCAATCCTCAAGAGGCGGGTGGACAAACAAAACCCCACAAATTCTGACAAACTCCAAGCATTGATTATGCAAGAATGGGCTGCCATCAGTCAGGATGTGGCCCAGAACTTAATTGACAGCATGCCAGGGCGGATTGCAGAGTTCTTGAAAAAGATGGGTCAACACTGCAAATATTGACTCTTTGCATCAACTTTATGTCATTGTCAATAAAATCCTTTGACACTTATGAAATGCTTGTAATTATACTTCAGTATTCCATAGTAACATCTGACAAAAATATCTAAGGACACTGAAGSAGCAAACTTTGTGGAAATTAATATTTGTATCATTRTCAAAACTTTTGGCCACGACTGTAGGCTACTAATAAGAGCAGATGCATACAACCTATGTTCGCTGTCCTATCTGTTCAGGGTAAACTCATTGGTAACGTTATGTATTCATAGTCCATTTGTGTGTCAGGAAAAAATGTGAATGTGATCAAATTCAGTTTATATTCAAAATTGGGCTGTCTAGGCTGCCTATACGTTTTTAATCCATAATGATTAACTGGAATTAATTAATCAACATAATAGTGATGACGGATGTGAGTTAATGTTTTGTAAGGCCTACAGTTGCGGAGGCCTGCTTGATGCAAACATGCATAAAGCTCAGCCCTGTGAGTTCTATTGTGTATCAGTTGATGTTTGGGGAGAGGAAATCCCCCTCCTAATCTAAATATAATTTATATGAACCAATATAAGGTAGCTGCAGTTTGACAGGGTTTTCATCCCTCCCAGGGCCAGGAGTTTTTAAAAGTCATGTGACCTGATTAGGAAAAACTGGTCCCATCATAACCCATATAAAACCTTTTTACAACTGATTAATCACTTTCATACCAT
>NW_019942921.1:100962-114918 GCF_002910315.2 Salvelinus sp. IW2-2015 | reverse complement strand
AATCCACTTTCCATACCAATATAGGTCAAGATTCTTCCAGTTAGGTTAACATATAAGGAAGAACTCCAGGCCCCAGGATGTAAAAATTGCCCCAGACTCGGCTAGTGACATCACGCTCTACATGGTGGCACCAGTCTGACGCTCTGGGACCTAAATCGTCTGCTCTGCATGCACCACCAGTCTGACCACTCTGACCTATGGGTACCACACCTATGAGTGTGCACCATGTCTGACCACTCTGGAGCGATACGCATGGGTGCACCGCACCACCAGTGGTCTATGGACCCACTCTGGACCACTACTGGCCATGCGCACCAGTCTGACCACTCCTGGTGACATCTCACCATTGCGTGAGTCAACCATCTGACCACACTGGGACCAATGGTGCCCAGTTCTGATCCACTCTGGGAACCTATGGTGACCAGTCTGACAGCCTACCTATGTGGCACAGGTCTGACCTCTGGGACCTATGGTGCACCAGTCTGACCACTCTGGGACCTATGGTGCACCAGTTCTGACCACACTCGCGACCTAGTGGTGGCACCAGTCTGACACTCTATTCCCGCTCGACACCAACTGGCCTACACCAGTCTGACCACTCGGACCTAATGGTGGCACCAGTCATGACCACACTGAGGAACCTATGTGCACCAGTCTGACCGACTCTGGACATTCTCCACCAGTCTGACCATCCTGACCTATGGTGCACCAGTCTGACCACAGTGACCTAATGGTCCCACCAGTTCACCACTCTGGGAACCATGGTGCGCACCATCTGACCACACTGACCTATGGTGGCACCAGTCCTGCACCGCTCTGACCTATGGTGCACCAGTCTACACTCTTGGACCTATGGTGCACAGTCTGACCCCTGGGACGCTATGGTGCCACCAGTCTGACACCTCTGGACCTTGGTTGCCACCAGTCTGACCTCAGCTGGACTATGGTGCACACCAGTCTGACCGTCTGACTGTCACCGGACTCTGATTGGTGCCACCAGTCTGACTGCAGTTGTCATTTTCATCAGGTATGTGGAGATGATCAGTGCTTTAGTCAGGTAAACCATTTTTGTACTTTGATAGTTCAAGTAGGGGCAGATTGCGCAGCTCTGTGTTTGATTAGAATGGTTGAGATGTCTGATGTTTAACTTCTAGAGAAACGTGTCTGTCCCAAACACCACGATGTCGCAGCTGTAATGGTAGTATATCTGCTGTTTTATTTACAGCATAAGCCCTTCCTGATTAAGAGCTGATGCAACTCCACTCCACTACCTGTCAATCTCTGAAGATGAGCCAGTTCTTCATGTGCCCGCTCATATCCACTGACACTTGCATGTTCTCCCTCCAAGCATTGAGAACCCTTATACTTTTCTCTCATTACTTATGATAGAGTCAATCACAAAACACAATTACATTATTACACATCAATGATTTTTACTCCTTGTTTTGGACTAACTTCATTCTGAGCTCTGTTGTCTAACTGTGCTTCGTGTTATTGTATTGTCTTCATCAAAATCCTCTCCCTGCACTGGATCGAAGCGCTCTGAACACCTCAACTCATGCTCATTACCCTCATCAATCACTGCTGTGATCCCTTTCCAACACTGTTAAGTAGCCTTCTCATGTCCATTCCCCAGTCAATATTGCACTTTAAATTGCTTTATTAAGGCTTTAGAGTAAAATACATTAGTCTTTGACTGATTTTGAACACACTTTAGTCTCCGGTGTTACGCGCCTATTACCGTGGGTCTCCCATCCTCCTCAATTTTAAGTCCACCAGCCTACACTTAGTCTTTTAGATAGTATGTCTACGGATTGAACCCCCAACCACATATTGCGAGTCTGAATCTGTCGTCTCTGGTGTTCGGCATGTCTGTCGCAGTCTCTGTGCGCAGGGTCTTGTGCTGGTTCTGCGCAGGTTGGTGAGTCTCTGGTGCAGTCTGGGCCAGGTCTCTGGTGCGCGTGCGCAGGTCTGTGCGCTCTGTGCGCAGGTCTCTGGTGCGTGCAGTGTCATATCTGGTGCGGCAGGTCTCTTGGTGCGGCAGGTCTCTGTGCGCAGGTCTCTGTTGCGCAGTGCCTCTGTTGCGGCGAGTGCTCTTGGTGCGCAGGTCTCTGGTGCCAGGTCTCTGGTGCGCAGGTCTCTGGGGCGCATGTCTCTGGGCGGCGAGGCTCTCTGGTGCGCAAGGTCTCTGTTGACGCAGTCTACACAGTGCGCAGGTCTCTGGTGCGCAGGTCTCTGTTGCCGCAGGTCTCTGGTGCGCAGGTCTCTGTGTGCGCACGTCTCTTTGTGCGCGAGGTCTCTGGTGCCGCAGGTAGTGCTCCCGGGCGCAGTCTCCGGTGCGCAGGGTCTCTGTGCGCAGGTCTCCGGTGCGCCCTTCCAGCTCTCCCCATGATTACATAGCGTGTGTTTTTCCCATGGATAATAGTGTGTTTCTTCAGCATGGATAATAGGTCGTGTTTTTTACATGGATAATAGCTGTGTTTTTCCCATGGATAAATGTGTTTTTCCCATGGATAATAGTTGATGGTGCCACCAGTCTGACCGCTCTGGGACCAATGGTGCCACTGTAACAGTTTAACTTTAGTCCGTCCCCTCACCCTAACCCGGGCGCGAACCAGGGACCCTCTGCACACATCAACAACAGTCACCCACGAAGCATCGTTACCCATCGCTCCACAAAAGCCGCGGCCCTTGCAGAGCAAGGGGAACCACTACTTCAAAGTCTCAGAGCGAGTGACGTCACCGATTGAAACGCTATTAGCGTGCACCACCGCTAACTAGCTAGCCATTTCACATGGGTTACACCACCAGTCTGACTGCTCTGGGACCTATGGTGGCACCAGTCTGACCGCTCTGGGACGTATGGTGCCACCAGTCTGACTGCTCTGGGACCTATGGTGCCACCAGTCTGACCGCTCTGGGACCTATGGTGCCACCAGTCTGACCGCTCTGGGACCGATGGTGCCACCAGTCTGACTGCTCTGGGACCTATGGTGGCACCAGTCTGACTGCAGTTGTCAGTTATCGTCAGGTATGTGGATGATCAGTGCTTTAGTCAGGAACATTTCTTGGGATACTTTGTTTCAAGTGTGCAAGATGCGCAGTCTGTGTTTGACTTTATGAATGTTGAGATGTCTGAGTTTAACTTCCTAGAGAAACGTGTTGTCCAAACCTACGATGGTGCAGCTGTAATGGAGTAGATCTGCTGTTTGTATTTACAGCTAAGTCCCCTCCTGTCCCCTGATTTAAGAGGTGATGACCACTCCACTACCATTGTCAACTTTCTCCTGACATGAACTGAAGCCACGTCTCATGTGCCCGCTCATCCACTGACACGTTGCATGTTTCCCCTCCAAGCATTGTGAGTAACCCTATACATTTTCTCTCATTACTGTATGTAGAGTCAATCACAAACACAATTACATTATTACACATCAATGATTTTACTCCTTGTTTGGACTAACTCATTCTGAGCTCTGTTGTCTAACTGTGTTGTGTTATTGTTTTTGTCTTCCCATTCAAATCCTGTCCTGCACTGGTCAAGCCTCTGAACACCTCAACTCATGCCTCATACCCTCATTCAATCACTGCTGTGATCCCTTTCCAACACTGTGTAAGTAGCCCTCTCATTCCCATTCCCCATAATATTGCACTTTAAATGTCTTTATTAAATGCTTTAGGTTAAAATAATTAGTCTTTGACTATTTTTGAAACACACTTTGACATCTCCGTGTGTTACGCGCCTATACCGTGGGTCTCCCATCCTCCTCAATTTTAAGTCACCAGCCTACACTGTTTTAGATAGTATGTTACTGAACACTTTGTTTGAATTGGACTGAACCAGTCATGGTGCGCAGGTCTCTGGTGCGCAGGTCTCTGGTGCGCAGGTCTCTGGTGCGCAGGTCTCTGGTGCGCAGGTCTCTGGTGCGCAGGTCTCTGGTGCAAGCTGTCTGTCCAACAATGACCCTATTATTAGTTGATAAGCACAGATTACTGGCTAATTCAATAACTCCAACCAGACTGGAAGCTGTCTTACATACCACTGACAGAACAAAATGAAACGAGCTAATGGATGTTTTAATATCGACAATGAATTATCGTGAATCATATAACGGTATCTGTTTCTATCAAAGCCACCGAGCCTAAACCACACAAACACACACACACACACACACATTTTCTATTTCTCATGGGTTTTCATTAGAGCCCTGTGGATGACAACAGAATATATGACTTGGCTTGGACTGAGGATTCTGGGAAAATAATGTAATTTTGGAACTGTTGATGGAACACAGGCTGTCTGCTCTTGGCCGGGCCGGGCCGGGCCGGGCCTGTCCTTCTCTTTGTGCATACTGGTGGAGCGGCCACAGCACTGGGTTTAGTTAGGCTTTCCAGACCAGAAAGATCTGACCCAGCATAACGACTCGTTTACATTTAACAACTGGTTTTTAAAACAGCTCCTGTCATCCCCTCAAAGCATTGTTTGAGGCTTTTGTAACCAGTTATGTCAAAGAGCCAGGAGAGTTCAGTCGGTCGAGCAACAGACATGATCTATGAAGTGACGTTGCAATACAGTAATGAAGTGTTGTTAACTTCATTCTCTATGCATCATTATCCCCTTCCATAGAAGCATTCACAAKGTGTGAAGCCGTACCATATAGAGGATACTAACTGCACTGGTACCATTGCACAAGAGGAGTTTTCCTCACTGAATAGAAGTGAAACATCCCAGCTGAACATTCAAGCCGTCTTCCTCTGTACCCGAGTGTTCTATGTTCTCTACCTCCTTCCCTCGTTCTTCTCCTCCCCTACATTCAGAGAGAGAAACACTAACCACATATTTCTGTGTAGAAACCCAGACGGGCAGGGGACCATAACAGAAGTGGAGTTCTCTCTGCCTCTCTCTGCCTCTCTCTGCCTCTCTCTGCCTCCTGGCATGGTTGAGTTTGCCCTGTAATTACAGGCGGGTAGAGAGGCTGACGGTGGATGTTGGACAGGGCCCATTGTTTGAAGAACAATGGTGTGGATAGGAAGGAGGAGAGTGAGGTATGATGGCACTGCTGGTTTGGTTTGGAACGCGGCTGTCTGCCTGTGGTGGGGGTGCTCGGTGTTGCCTTTGCGCTCGCTGGGCCTGTGTGTGTGTGTGTGTGTTACAGATTATATCATGAAGAAATTGGAGGGGTGGCAAGCTGCAGAGAACAGTAGCAGTGTATGTGTGCATGCACATGTGTGTATGAATGATTGTGTGGTTGGAGAAGTATTCARTGTTTTAAATCCCACTTACCATTTGTTTGAATGTTTTTAGATGGATGGATGACTCGTTGAGGCAGCAGGATCAGATAGTTTGGGCTTTTCTTGTAAGAGAGGAGAGGTTTAGAAGAACATGGAGCTTGTGTTTGTGTCCTTTGGAGTCCTTCTATAGCGTTGTCTACTCCAGACATCTGGAATGTATGTTTGGATTGCATGGTAAATGCTGTGTGAGCCTATTGCACAATGACTGTTCACTTTTGACAAAAGAAGAGGACAATTATAGGCCTGTCTCTCCTGTTGTCTCTCCTGTTGTCTCTCCTGTTGTCTCTCCTGTTGTCTCTCCTGTTGTCTCTCCTGTTGTCTCTCTCCTGTTGTCTCTCTCCTGTTGTCTCTCTCCTGTTGTCTCTCTCCTGTTGTCTCTCTCCTGTTGTCTCTCTCCTGTTATTCCTATGTAGTAAATTATGTTTTGCATAATCAATATACAATATTAATGCATACTTGCCTGTATGTAATCCATACGTGTGGATAGGTTATCATTATTCCATTGTACACAGCCTACTGCGTCACTAAGTCTCTAGTGAGAAATGGGGACTTACGGATTTACAATGTAATCCCACACATTTGTTAGCGTTGCCTCCAATAATATTTGGATGAAACGGGGCTGATTCTAGATTGGAGCTACAATAACAGAGATTCAGAGCGTGGGTAATGGGAGGAGCGCTGAGGAATGGCTTGCTGGACCGATGCGGTGTAACCCGAACACTGTTTTGGGGAATAGCCAGAGAGGAATGGAGCTCTAGTGTTCCAAACTCTATCTCCTGCGATATGTCAGCATGATCTGCAGAGGGATGGGGATGAGTTCTGACAGAGAGAGGGGAAGGGGGAGAGAGAGATGGAGAGACATAAAGAAATGGAGAATGAGAGAGGGAGGGAGAGACAGAGACAGAGAGAGAGAGAGCGAGATAGAGAGGGGGAGTGGACGTAGGACTTAGGAAAACAAGCCGCAGGAAACCCTATACCTCTCTCTGGCACATGCTCACATATTCTCTCTCTCACTCCCCCACTCTCTCTCTTTCTCTCACTCTCTCGCTCTCTCCCTCCCTCTCTCTCACTGCCTCTCTCGCTCTTTCGCTCTCTCACTCCCTCGCTCTCTCCCTCCCTCTCTCTCACTGCCTCTCTCGCTCTCTCTCCATCTCTCTCTTTCTCTCTCTGTCTGCATGTCTCTTTCTCTGTATACTTTGTCTCATTCTCTCTTTTTCTCTCTGGTTGAAAAGTCTCTCTATTGATGTCTCTCTCTTTTGCCCTCTCGTCCACCCATCCTCTCCGTCTCGCCCCTCCCTCCTACTGACGAGCAGACAAAAGAGATAAGGTTAAGGGGGAAACTGAAGACTGGGCTACAAGAGAACAAGAGGCACACTTGACACTATTGAGGAAATGACAATGACCTTGTTGAGGGCCGTTGCCAAACATCCATTTAATAATTTATCTGTTATCTGTTTATTTGTTTATCTCTGTTTATCCCTTCATCTGTTAAACCGATAAAGAGAAACAAATAAACAGATTATSTCTATCAGTTGATCTCTTTCTTCATCTATCTCTTTCTTCATCTCTCTCTTGTTAATCTCCCTTCTCCCTCTGTTTCTCTCTGTCAATTACTATTTTCTCTCTTCTCACTCTATCCTTTCTTTCTCTTACCCCATCTCTCTGACACCCTTCACGTCGCTGTTTCTGTCCCCCCCTCTCTCACCCTCTTTCAATATGCAGGGTAATCAGGGCAGTGATGGCCGATTGTGCAGGCTGGCAGTGCCCGGGGCGGTGGGACTGCTGGACCTCTGGGTGACTGCTGGACCTCTAGGTGACTGCTGGACCTCTGGGTGACTGCTGGACCTCTGGGTGACTGCTGGACCTCTGGGTGAATGCTGGACCTCTGGGTGACTGCTGGACCTCTGGGTGACTGGCAGTATGTCCAGACACACCTCCTGTGACTCCCTGCACTTTCCTGTCCCCGAGCCCAGACTGTGTGTGTGTGTTCCTCTGTCTCTGTCACACACAACAATGGGGTCAGGCAGCCACGGATCTCCTCCACAGCTTACCAATGAATGTGTGTATGCTGCAATTTGCGATGTTTGCAATAGAATAACCTGTTTTATATAAAATGGTTTCCTCTCTGTTACCCAATAAGGCTAAACAGGAGCCAGCTCAGGACCTGGGCTTCAAACTTCAGTAAGTGGAACCAGACTAAAAGAGAAGGCAACAAAGTCAGGGTTCTATCAGCAGGGTTCTATCAGCAGGGTTCTATCAGCAGGGTTCTATCAGCAGGGTTCTATCAGCAGGGTTCTATCAGCAGGGTTCTATCAGCAGGGTTCTATCAGCAGGGTTCTATCAGTAGGGTTCTGGGACATTGTGGACGGTCGTGTCACTGTTTCCATGTTATGGTTAACTAGCCTGTAGTTCCCCCCTCCTATCTCTCTCTCCCTCTCTCTCTATCTCTGGTGGAGCTTGAGGCCCATTTATCTCTTACTCTCCTCCTCCCTCTCTCCTCACCTTCTCTCTCTTCCTCCCTCTCCCCTCACCTTCTCTCTCGCACGCTCTCTCTTGCCCCTCTTTCTCTCTCTTCCTCCCTCTGATGGGGCCCATCTCCCCCCCCCCCCCTTTCTCTCTGGTCAAACGTGAGGCCCATCCCTCTCCCCCACTCTCTTTCCCCTCTCTCCTTCACTCCTCATGTCTTGCCCAGCATCCACACAAACAATCACAGAGCTAGCCAGCAGAGAGAAGAAGAAAGGAGCTTGTCACACAAATCCATTTCACAGATGATGTGGATGAGCTTGCTAACTACCCTCAGAATTCCCAGACTGTTCCCTTTGGATGCCATGCAGTCATTGTGGTTTGGACCAATGAGGTCACCCGTTGAAAGAACATCCATGACATCACCCCATTGGCCCATCACTCATCTCACCCAATCACACTCAAGAYTTAGGCGCTAACCCACAGAGAAGGAAGAAGACGGTCTAAAAATGAAACCAAATAAAATGAAGAAGAGGTGGAAAGACTGGAATATGTTTTTATTTWAAAGTAATCATTTTTCTGTAAACGGATAAGAGGAGAAGATGGAGAGGTTTGTCCGAGAGAGGACTGGCTGTTATGGCAGAGGCCTAGTTTCTCCTCAAACCCAAACCAGACAGTCCGAGGTGTGTCTGTATACAGTCAAAACTTTTGTTGTGCTGTGATACTAAGCAGAGACAGGTTCATTGTTAGCTTTTGTGTCTGGAAACTTTACAGATTTTTTAAACTGGTATTTTTAAATGTGTGACCTCTGTAATCTGTGTTTAAAAAAAAAAACTTTTTGTTTAGTTTCTTGTCTCACTTTATACTTTGTTGCATCCCTTCACAAGGCCCCAGCCTGCTCTCTCTGTCCGTTTCTCCATTCTCTCAATGTCTCTCTCTTGCTTTTCCCTCTCTCTGTGTTCCCAGGGGTCATCAAGCTGCCTCCTCTGTCCGTTTCTCCATCTCTCTCAATGTCTCTCTCTTGCTTTCCCTCTCTCTGTGTTCCAGAGTCTCAGCTGCCTCCCTGTCCGTTCTCCATCTCTCCTCAATGTCTCTCTCTTGCTTTCCCTCTCTCTGTGTTCCCAGGGTCTCAAGCTGCCTCCTCTGTCCGTTCTCTCCATCTCTCTCAATGTCTCTCTCTTGCTTTCCCTCTCTCTGTGTTCCCAGGGGTCATCAGCGTGCCTCCTCTGTCCGTTTCTCCATCTCTCTCAATGTCTCTCTCTTGCTTTCCCTCTCCTGTGTTCCCAGGTCATCAGCTGCCTCCTCTGTCCGTTTCTCCATCTCTCTCAATGTCTCTCTCTTGCTTTCCCTCTCTCTGTGTTCCCAGGGGTCATCAGCTGCCTCCTCTGCGTTTCTCCATCTCTCTCTCAATGTCCTCTCTCTGCTTCCCTCTTCTCTGTGTTCCAGGGTCATCAGCTGCCTCCTCTGTCCGTTTCTCCACTCTCTCATGTCCTCTCTCTGCTTCCCTCTTCTGTGTTCCCAGGGTCATCAGCTGCCTCCTCTGTCCGTTTCTCCATCTCTCTCAAGTCTCTCTCTTGCTTTCCCTCTCTCTGTGTTCCAGGGTCATCAGCTGCCTCCTCTGTCCGTTTCTCCATCTCTTCAATGTCTCTCTCTTTGCTTCCCTCTCTCTTGTTCCCAGGGTCATCAGCTGCCTCCTCTGTCCGTTTTCTCCATCTCTCTCAGTCTCTCTCTTGCCTTCCTCTCTCTGTGTTCCCAGGGGTCATCAGCTTGCCTCCTCTGTCCGTTTCTCCATCTCTCTCAATGTCTCTCTCTTGCTTTCCCTCTCTCTGTGTTCCCAGGGGTCATCAGCTGACTTGCTGGCTGTTGTTGATGACACCCGCTCACTTTTCCCCTCTGATCTCTAAACTTTCACCTCTTCTATTTCAGTCTTCTCTCTAGGAACGTGGTAAAACTGCCGCACAAACAAACACAACATTGACCAGTCTGTCCCTCTTGTGAATAAACAACTGATTTTCCGATATACCATCCTAACTAGAATTGCACTGTTCTGGTAACTTCCCAAAAATTCCCAATTTTTGTATTATTCCTTCCTGATTCCAGGTATCTTCTAATCCTGACCTAAAGGACCTTRGCCATCCCTTCAATTCTAAAACAAGAAGCAATGGGCATAATGAAATGATGTCTGACCAAGTTATTGTCACCTTAACTATTGTTTAACTACTATATCCATATAATGACTTACTGTCGTGTCCACATAAACACTCTCCATCAATTTGAGTCATCTGAAGTGACCAGAGACTAAAACCGTGTCGTCTCGGCTGTTAGATGTGAAGTGAGTTTAATAAGGGACTTAATGTCTGAGATTATTCCTACTTTCATTTAGTCGTCATTCATCGAATCAGGCGTAACTCGTAGCTCCAGAAAAGAGAAGTGAATTTGTAATGTACACACGTACTGTATGTTATAAATGGTGTTTACACAGGGAGAGAGATGTTCAGGCCAGCATTGTTGTCATGGTGGTCTGCACTCTGCAGGTTTATGGGGGTCTCCGTCTGGGATCTGCGACGACAAGTCGGATTTGTTTGTTTTTCTCCAGACATGATGAACAGATTTCTAGGGATTTAACCTTAAACCCTTAAACCCCAGCCTATCAACACGCATAATCACAATTAAAAACAGTGTGTTGACTCTGACACATGTCTCTATTATTTCTCCAATTAAACAATAGATTGGAGGGAAAGGATGGCTGAAGAAGAGAGGAAACACACCCCCTTGGGAATGTTGACACGCAGATAGAAGAGAGAAACACACCCCCTTGGGAATGTTGACACGCAGATAGAAGAGGGAAACACACCCCCTTGGAATTGGTTGACACGTAGATAGAAGAGAGGAAACACACCCCCTTGGGAATGTTGACACGCAGAGAAAGAAGAGAGGAAACACACCCCCTTTGGGGAATGTTACACGTATAGAAAGAGAAACACACCCCCTTGAATGTTGACACGCAGATAGAATGAAAGGAAACACACCCCCTTGGAATGTTGACACGTAGATAGAAAGAGGAAAACACACCCCCTTGGATGTGTGACACGTAGATAGAAGAGAGGAACACACCCCTCTTGGGAATGTTGACACGTAATAGAAGAGAGTAAAACACACCCCCTTGGGAATGTTGACAACTGCAGATAGAAGAGAGCGAAACAACACCCCCTTGAATGGACACGGCAGATACGAAAGAGGAAACCCCACACCCCCTTGGGAATTGACACGAGACAGCGTTTAAAGATGTCTGATTCAGCAAGGGCTTCGCTCCCTCCCTCCTGCTACCATTTTAAAGAATCCCAAACTATTTACTGTAAGCTGCCCCTCACCACCCTTGCTTAAAAGTGTAAAAGGGACTTTACTGTGTTTAGAAGGTCAAATATATACTTATTTTCACCTTTAATTAATGTTGGGTTTGCCAACTCGTCTTTTAAAAGTCCATGGGAAAAAAATATATTTAAAACCAACATAAATTAATTGATTTGGAATGGGGAAATGTACCATCCGCCTCACTGTGTTCTCCCTCCCTCCTCTATCTTTATAAATTATCATATACTACCAGAACAGCACCACCCTGCCACGCTTAGACAGAGGGGGCCACAGACGAAAGAAAACAAACTTGCCAAACTAAGACCAAAAATACACACCGAACGGCCAAGCTCAAATCCACCCATACGGGCCGTATAACAAACCCGAGCGTACGCTGAGCGAGAAGCGCCAAGTCCTTGGAGACGATTTTAGAAAAAAACAGCCCTTTATGTAATGCCTATATTAACTCCCAGAGCCCCATTGTCCACCGACTGAACCACGACCATTTTCTGGTGTGAGGTTAAACTCCTGTACGGCCCCCGCCATACGCAGGAGCCAGAGGTTGGCTGCATTGTTATGGAGATTGCGGGTATGATGACTAGTGTACTGGTGTCTGCTAGGCCGCGAGGAGGTGGGTACAATAAGGAGAGCGAGGAGGGGAGACCGGCGGACGAGGGGACGGGAGGGACACGGGGCTTGTGGACTCCCTGCAATCAGCCTGCGTGAGCAGGGTGCTCATTGCATCCCGCCGAGGCGACTAAGAATAATAGCGTGTGCCATGTCACATTGTCTGAGAATGGGGCCTGGCGCCATAAAACAAAACCAAACTTGCCCACCAGCCGATTCATCCCTCCCCTCTATAACTCCCATCCCACTCTTATTGCCAAAGCACTACAGCCCCGCCTGCTGTCTCCCATACCTACTCTACCCTTCACTACCCTTTCTCGTATCACTCTCTCCCCCCAATACTCTCCACCACTACCATACTATCACTCCACAATCCTGAGACCCTTCCACTCCAGCGTGCCCTCCCCTCCGTCCTTCGTCCTTACGCCCCACAAAACTGACACTCGCCCCACACCGCGCTACTACCAACTTACAACCGGTCTCCCCACTACCCCTTCTCTTCGTTCGTCCCCTTGCGCTCTGCCCTCACTACCGCCTTACCCTTCCACTCCCTCTCCTCCTCCTCTCCGCTTCATACCCCTACCCTTCCTCTCCCTCACTACTTCTGACCTTTCCCACTTCTCCCTCTGCCTTGCCTTCCCTCTCTATCGCTCCCCTCCCTCTCTTTCCGGCTCCACCTCTCCTGCCTCATTCTGCTGCCTCTACTCTCCTCTCATCCCTCTTCTATTCTTTTACCCTCTCCTCCCTCTACCTAACCTACCTCTCCCCTTCTCTCCCACCCTCTGCCTTTGTCTTTCTCCGCCCACTCCCCATACAACCAGACAGCTATAGAGACAGCTCTTCCCTACCTGTCCCTCCCTAGTGACCTACTCAACCCACTCACCTTAAGATACAGAGCAGCCTGGAACCCACTTCAGTCTCCACTTGCGTAGTGCTCCTTCCAGAGTATATCGGCCAACCTCTCAACTCGTGTTTTACCAAACTACCTGCCTTCGGACTAAGTACTGCCCCTTCATCTAAGCCTAAGTCTATGTCATTCTACCAAGCGCCCCCTCGCCTCATTCATAGTCTTGCTACTCAAAATAGTAGCGTCAAATAAGACAGTTCCATTCAGACAGGTGGCTGCTACAAATTCAGGAAGGGGGCTTTATTGGGAAACTACAAACCAATGAAGTGGAGGAGAGGGGAACCGGGGCACCTGGTCTCCTTACTGGTGTTGTTCAGATATAACGCTCTGTCCAGCAAAGGCTCTATGAATGAATGTGGCTCGTTGCTTAATTCGACGTCGTTCCTCTAGCCCCGAAGCTTCACTCGCCCTTTCTGATCGTCACCTTTCCTCTCCTGGGCCCCATAGTCTCTTCGCTCTCCTCCCCTCCACTCATAGCTTCCTCTCCTCTTGTCTCCTCTTCCTCCCCTCCCCTTCCTCTCCCTTCTCCTGTTGAAAAATGTCCCTCATGGCGGTTCCCTCGTACCCTTCACCCTCGCGTTCGACATCTCCCTGGCTCTCCACTATAGCACGCACCCTAAGGGGCCCCCGTGTTGAGTCTAGGCGTCTTGCGCGATTTGCTTTTCTTGCGTTTCCCTTCCGTCCCTCCCCTCCTATCCCTCTCTCTCCATCCCTTCCTCTGGTATCTGCCGTTCGTCTCGATCTACGTGTGCGCTCAAGTCCAGCTCTCCAGTTCCTTGTCCAGTGCACGTGCCTGAGTCGCTCTTCTAGCTCCCAGCGTTGTCCCTATTATCGCCTCACCTAGTGATGGTTGGATGTCGTGGTCTTCTTCTTCTCTGGCAACTCTATGCGCTGCCTAATTCCTTCCTTTCATCCCTCCTCTCCGAACGCTGATGAGCCGTGCTATTTCATCCTCTGTAACACGCATTCTCCTCACATTTCGTCGATCGTTATTCCTCTTCCTTGTTCTCCACGGTGGGCTTGTCTCTCTTGTACTCTCTTCCCCTCTTGCCTCCCCTCCTCAGCCCACGGTCTCTCCATTCCCTGTGTTTTAGAGGTGACAAGTCTGAGATTGACATAATCTGCTGGGATTCTGTGGCGCTACGCGTAGAGATAATGCAAAAATCATCGGAGTGTATGACCCATGTCTCGTCATTGTGCTAGCAGCTCAACTGTCAATTCACATAACAGTCCACTGTTCGTCGTGGGTCTAGTCTGGGGATAAGGTGCATCCTCATCAAACAAGTGTTGCATATTTGCTCGGGGCCTCCATCTCA
>NW_019942921.1:100726-100937 GCF_002910315.2 Salvelinus sp. IW2-2015 | reverse complement strand
CTGATCAGCCAAGGCTTCGCTCCCTCCCTCCTTGCTACGATTTAAAGATCCCAAATATTTAGCTGTAAGCTGCCCTCACCCAACTCCTTGCTTAAAAGGTTAAAAGGGACTTACTTGTTTTAGAGGTCAAATATATACTTATTTTCACCGTTAATTAATGTTGGTTTGCCAACTGTCTTAAAAGTCCATGGAAAAAGAATATATTAAAACC
>NW_019942921.1:91430-94320 GCF_002910315.2 Salvelinus sp. IW2-2015 | reverse complement strand
CTCTCTCTCATCCATTCATTCACACCCTTGCTCATTCATCTTGCTCTCAATAGCTCAAATAAACATTCATTCACAGGTTTGCTCATTCAGAAGGGGCTTTATTGGCAGACAAATGAGGCACCTGTGTTTCAAACGCTCTCCCACTGAATGGCCTGCTATCCCGTTCCTCTAGCCCTCGAGCTCACTCCCCTTCTCCTCTTCCTCTCCTTGTCTCTTCCTCTCCTCCCTCTTCCTCTCCTTCTCCTTGTCTCTCTTCCTCTCCTCCCTCTTCCTCTCCTTCTCCTTGTCTCTCTTCCTCTCCTCCCTTTTCCTCTCCTTCTCCTTGTCTCTCTTCCTCTCCTCCTTGTCTCTCTCCTCCTCTCTTCCTCTCCTTCTCCTTGTCGATCTTCCTCCCTCTTCCCCTCCTCCTCCTCCCTCTTCCTCTCCTTCCTATTCCTCACCTTGTCTGTCTTCTTCTTCCTCTCATCCTCCCTATTCCTTTCCTTCCCCTCCTCCCGCTTCCTCTCCTCCTCACTATTCCTTTCCTTGTCTCTCTTCCTCTCTCTTCCCCTCTTCCTCCCTCCTCACCCACTCATTCCCTTTTAACAGCCTACCATAACAAACACTATACATTCTGTTCTCCTAGCAGCTCCTACTGCTCATCACATAACAGTCCCTGCTGTCTAGTCTGGGGTATGCATCCTCCAACAAACATTTCCGGGGCCTCTTCAGAATCCACGGCTGGCTGCCAGGAATTGGACAGTGGGTCAGAGGGCCACCGGACCCCCTCTCCTAATCACCAGGGCTCTTCCTGTCTCTCTGGGCCCCCCGGCTGACAGCCAGAGAGATGGAGGACGAGGGGGAACCAGAGGGACAGGGCCTCATTGCAGCTCACTTGGCAGGCTCATACTGTGGGGCTGTGTGTGTGTGTGTTTGCCTTTTTTGTGTTAATCTATGTCTATTTGTGTGACGCTGTGTTTTTTTATGTGTGTTTTATTCTGTGTGTGTGTGTGTGTGTGTGTGTGTGTGTGTGTGTGTGTGTGTGGCAGAGAATCAAAGGTCAGGGTTTTAAATGTTGCAGTTGACAAAGTAAAGCTGTCCATCCAAACACTATCTTCACAACAATAGCATTTAGCATTAGCAACAAGGAGGAAACAGGGGTCATGTAATACACCACACAGAGAGGGAGACTGTGATGGGACTTTAGACAGGATCAACATGAAAGGTAACGTATCGCCACTGCCATTCTGACGACCTAAAACATCAAGGAAAGGTTTTTGCTTTATTTTGGTTCAACCAAGGTTTTTATGAGTTGGCTTTATCCATGGATRGCATTAGTATTTTGTAATTGCTGAGACTGCTCTAAAAATATATATATATATATTTTTTTACAGAAATGTGTTAAGTTCTCGCTATATGTGACTGAACCAACTTTGTGTCAGGAGCATATTGCAGAATAAGGGCACTAAACCCAAGCTTAACCAGCTGTTGAGCTTAGTTTACTGTACATGAATATCTCATAAGGATTTACACAAAGTGGAGAGATGTAGTTTTTTTTGGAAACCTTCGTTATGACATTTCTGTCCTTTTCCCTCTTTGTTCTCGTGTCTGGTTTAGGTTTGAGCAGGGATTCTGTACAAGCCCTCACTACAATGAAAACCTCCCAAAACATTGGAACGGGTCCTTATTGAACGGGTCCTTATTGAACGGGTCCTTATTGAACGGGTCCTTATTGAACGGGTCCTTATTGAACGGGTCCTTATTNATTGAACGGGTCCTTATTGAACGGGTCCTTATTGAACGGGTCCTTATTGAACGGGTCCTTATTGAACGGGTCCTTATTGAACGGGTCCTTATTGACACCGCATATGAAGATTCAGGAGCAAATATTTCCACCACATCCTGACAACAAACAAAATCATTTCTGTTGAGGTTTGGAGAAAAGGTCCATTTTGTTTTTTATAACAGAAACACAGTGTGGAAGTATGTATTGACTCATGATTTCCACATAGCCTGAAGGGAGGAACATGAGTGTCACTTACAGTAAAAGTATGTCTGCAGTAACACACTGTCCAATAAAGACTTCCCGATCACATCAGTTTCCATTGCCATAGTATGAATGTAGTTACTTATGCAAATCAACATGTGGCTCCAATGTCCTTATTGTATATTTTAGGTTACTACCATCGAACCAAACTTGCCTGACATTATACCAAACGTGTCTAATGTCATTAGCCTGTTAAGGGAAACTACAGTAGGCCTAAGGCGAATGAACAGTTCACAAAGCTTATTGCGGATGCGTTTAAACCATTCACAAGTGTCCATGGTATAAATTTTTCACTTTGCACATTGCTTTTGGGCATCATGAAAACATCACCCTAAAAAACACAATTAAAAAATGGCTGAAGAGAGAACATTGGAGTCATAAGACCTTGTAAGTAAAAACTGAAAGAATGCCCCCTTAGGCCTTATTGTTCCTCTATCTTCAGTATGAACTTCTCAGACAAACTGTGGCAGCAGCAGTGCTTCCTATCAGATTCTTATCTATGATATTCCTTCTGCTGTTTGGGAATTGCTGTGTCATTTCACTAATTACATTTTCATTGAACGGTAGCGCACACACGAAAGGTCGCTTGTTCGAATCCGTCAGCCGACTAAGTGAAAAATCTGTCAATGTGCCCTTGAACAAGGCACTTAACCATAATTSTTCCTGTAAGTTGCTCTGGGTAAYAGCGTCTGCTAAATGACTACTGTTAAAATCAACTTGCATTATCTCACTGTGACTAAGACATTCTTCTAGATATCTGTTGCCTGTATAGTGCACTACGTTTGACCAGGGTCCATTAAAAGTAGTGCACTACGTTTGACCAGGGTCCATTAAAAGTAGTGCACTACGTTTGACCAGGGTCCA
>NW_019942921.1:52271-86104 GCF_002910315.2 Salvelinus sp. IW2-2015 | reverse complement strand
AGTAGTGCACTACGTTTGACCAGGGTCCATTAAAGGTAGTGCACTACATTTGACCAGGGTCCATTAAAAGTAGTGCACTACGTTTGACCAGGGTRCATTAAAAGTAGTGCACTATATTATACTGAAAAGCTGGCCATTTGAGGTGCAAGCCAGGGTGTTTGGGTCTAAACTGGGGGGAGTAGTCAAACAGTTTATATAGAACTTGCTATGTACTTCATTCAGTCTTCTAGAAAGAAAAAAAAGTGAACAACTTTAAGGGGGAAGAGTTCAGTCTGTCCCTGAGGGGGGAAAACAAATGATGTGATCTCTACTGAAAACGCATCATGTGAATGGCTGATGTTGCTATCATAATTTGCTTATCACTATTTTGGTGGCCTGTTCCAGTGTCTTAGTTTAGAAGATTGGACATCTTCTATGGAATATAGAAAACACTCAAATATTACAGCKTTGCCATTTGCTGGTGTAATATGGACATGCCAGGAAACCTGTTGATGTGGCTATAACCTCATTCTACTATTGAGAAATGTGAGCCAAAATCGATTTGAAGTTCCTTCACTAAGTTCCTTCCGGCGCACACAAGCCAAGGCTACTTACTTTACTACAAGTAGGGGGTTGAAACTATTATGGCAAAATACAAAAAGTTAATGTTTAACAAATAACTAATTTGGGATAATTCATAGTCTTTATAAAAGATTCAACATATTCCTGTTTTCATAATATAATGAGTAATACATATTTTCAGAACTCATGATCATTTGCACCGTTTTTGTTGTTGATGTCAGACGGTGTAGCGGCCCAAGGCAACGACAGAACTGTGAAAGATACTGCCAAGGCAACGACAGAACTGTGAAAGATACTGCCAAGGCAACGACAGAACTGTGAAAGATACTGCCAAGGCAACGACAGAACTGTGAAAGATACTGCCAAGGCAACGACAGAACTGTGAAAGATACTGCCAAGGCAACGACAGAACTGTGAAAGATACTGCCAAGGCAGAGCCTGCCCAGAGCCAGCGAGACCAGACCACACTCATATACTTTTTATTAAACTGTTTCCCTCATATGAAATGAGAATACAATCTGCCATGGACAACTCCACTGGGGTGATTATAACACAATTGTTGTCATAGGTATAAGGTCTAGGACTTGGTAAAATAGAGAAATGAAAGATTTATATTTTTTAAATGTTTTTTTAATAATGTAATTATAATTTCCAATGCTGATAAGAATCAACATTTTTACATTTATGGTCCATGTGTTACACACAACTATGACTCATTCCAAATGCTTGTAAAATTTATTTGACATAGATTTTATGTCTAATCAAGAGTTTGARTTCTTATCAAGTTTTAGATTGACTAACAAGCAATAAAACCTCATTAAWCCCATAATGAAGGCAATAAATTCTCACATTGTGACCGATACACATGGACAGGTATGTCTGGTTTCACTTTAACAGGTACGTATGTAACCATGTCAAGTAACTTAATTTTGTAAGTCTAAAATGTCATGATTGTATAGATAATATATCGTGTAACTGAATCTGACCCCTTAAGATTTGTCAAGTGACAGAAATGCCAATATTACTCCCCAAAGCAGATTTTCTTGCTTTATCTCTTTATCAAAGCTTGTTAAAAAGAAATGAGCTCATCATTTTTGTAACATACACAATCAGAATTCTCTTAGCACTATATGTACAACTTATCGCTCCGTCATTTTGCCACAATAACAGAAACGCTCTGCTCCAGGCTTTCGGACCACTCACAGTCATGTGATGGGGGAGCTTTGAGTGGAGGGTGAGAGATAGAAAGGGGGAGGGGGGTCGGGCCTTTCGAAGCCCCAGCCTCTCCGCCTGGACTCCATGTCACCTCCAGGTCCCCTCCATTTGTAAAGCTGTCTGGCCTGTGCCCCTCCTAGGCGTCCCCGTACAGGCAGACATAGRCACCCTGTCTCTCCGTCCTTCATGCCTTGAACTCCCTCACACCCACACACTAGCCATGCAAAGTGATGTGTGACTCTCGTCTTGTGAGGCGCTGTGGCTTTGATTCATAAAGAGAACCGGATAATATCTGAGTTGGATCTGACAGATGCAGAGGCTTGAAGAGGTTTGTTTATATGGGGGAGAAGGAGAGAAGCGCATGCTAGGTTACAGGGTAAATATGGTTTTCCTTCCTGTTTTTGTCTGCCTGGCTGTCTGGCACCTACACTTTCTGTTCTTTTTTTGTCCATCTGAAAGTCTATGTCTGAGTCTGAAATCTTCCCCTCTCTCTCTCTCTCTCTCTCTCTCTCTCTCTCTCTCTCTCTCTCTCTCTCTCTCTCTCTTTCTCTGTCTGTATGTCTGTCTGTCTGATTCTCTATCTGACTGTCTGTCCAACTATTTTAAGTTTCATCACAACAGATTCCACACAAATTCCTGCTGAAGAACCTGTAGTCCAACTTCACTACTTGTTTGATCGTCTGGCTTTTTTCCTCATTTGCTTTCACAAAGCTCAAACCAAAAATAAAAGATCAAATATCCTCTCATAATGATTCATTACGACCCTGAACTCAAAACCATAAAAATGTGTTTTCAGAGTTCAAAACACACTTTAATTTCCCGTCATTCATTTGACTATTTCAGCTAGATGCTGCAAAGAAAAAGGCTATCCAGACTTGTCTATCCTAGTGACGAATATATAAACATATCAAAATGGAAGACGAGCTGCCAAATCCATCGTACAGTAGTTAATCACGTGACTCAACCCATCTTGTGGCAAATTCATAACATGACAAAGTCAGGTCTGGTTGGGAACAAGGAGGTTGMCGAATGATGACCAATCTGTCTCTTGGCAGTAGACACTCAGGCAGTCAAGTGAGAGGATTTATAGATGGAGCACTCGTGACATAGTCATGATTGCTTGATTTGGCAGCTTCCCTTCCCTTTATTGAGCTCTAGATAGCGTTCCTGTCCATTTAAAATAATTGTTTTATACATTACGAGAGAGAGGGGCGAGAAAAGACAGGGAAAGATTGAGTAGATGGAGAAATTCTGCTAAATGATTGACGTCGCTTGATTAGAACCAAACGTGGTGCTTTAGCCTTTTAATTGGAATGTTTTACCACATTGTTTTGGTTGTGAGGTCACACATGAATTTTCCAAAGTACTCGGAATCATGATGCGGATGCCAAAAAGCAACAGTCGGAGACATCAGGATTACAAGGGGGGCCCTAAAAGGAAACATTAAATCACGTAGGAAAGTATCCATAAAAATATGTTACGAGTTTTACAACAGTGACTGGTTAGAGGTCAACTTCAGTTGTTCAACAAAAAAATATAACATATTGACAAGCATTGACAGCAATAGCTTGATTCTCTCTCTTTTTTRCCCTCKRTCTTCTGAAATATACTTGCACTTGTGTTGTCTTTTTTACTGTGTTCAGCTGTAAAACATTTGGAGAAACTTTACTCTTCCTGTATTCAATGCTGGGACTAGCTAGAGGTCTTTGGCTGACCATTAAAATGATGAAAGAATGGAAAATCGGATTGGGGAGGATGTGGTCCTCCTCTCTCTCTGTGTCTTCATAGTGTGGGCGTCAAGCCAGTCCCACTCTCATGCAAACCCCTCCTCTCACTATTTCCCTCACACTCTCACTCTCTGACTTCCTTGTCTTTCTTACTCTCCCTTTCTCTTTTGCTCTCTCCCTCTCTCTCTCTGACTCCCCCCTTTTTCTCACTCACTCACTCTCTCTCTCTTTACTTCTKTCCCTGACTCCCCCCTCTCTTTCTCTCTTCCTCTCTTTCCCTCTCTCTCTCTCTCTGGCAGACCTGCAAAGGGTCAATAAAAATGAGTTAAGCTGAAGGATATGAAACGTGAGGATTTATATGGTATGCACTGGGAAAGGTAGCATCTGGTGCACTACGTGGAAGATGTGGGTATATGGATTCTGCCGGAGTTATTTAGTCAGTTATTTAGTTTTTCCTCAAGGATTTTGCCTGTGCTTAGCTCCATTTATCCTGAAAAACMTAACGAATATAAGCATACCCATAACATGATGCAGCCACCACTATGCTTGAAAATATAGTCAGACTCGAGTCACAAATATGATGACTTGCAATTCGACTTTGACTTTAACACCAATGACTCGTGACTTGACTTGGACTTGAGCCTTATGACTCGACCTGACTTGATACCCTCCCCAAGCCCAAATATAAAAAATGATGCTATTAAAAAAAATGTGCAGCGCATGAACTCGTCATTTCACGGATTACAGTTTGAATCAGACAGCGGCCAATCAAATTGTGCCAGCTGAGAAAAAGTTGTGCGTGGCYGTGCAGGGGAACGTCGGCGGGTGAATTCAGATGGAGCCCTTGGAAAGATGATACCCAAAATTATTATCTTCGGATATAAAGACGATGCTGTATCAACAAAAAACAGATTGCAACTTGCAAAACATGCGGGAAGAAAATTACAGAAGGAGGCGCAGCAATTTCCAACTTTGTTCGACATTTGAAGCTGCACAAAGAATGGTGGCTAATATAGCCGACAGCTATATATTTTATTACTTTACTGGTGTATCATGTAGGCTAACGTAACGTTAAATCAATGTCAGTCAGTCAGTCAGTGCGGGAACGTGATCATTGCACCCAAGATTGAGCTACAACTGGCTAGGCAGTTGGTAGCCTAAATCCTGCCTGATGTTACTGCTGTTCCTAAAACCAATGACATACGTTAGCCTACTGTAACCACACAGAGAGAGTGTGTGTGTGTGTGTGTGTTAAGGTTGGGCGATTGTGTATAAGCCTACATCGCCCGATTGCGCCCCATAGCGATCCTCGATAGTCGATCACTATTGGGGGGGGTGTGTCTTTCTCATGGCTACCCATATATTTCCATNGAAAGTAATAAATATATAGATATTTTTAAAAGCATTCATGATTTGCGTAAATGTAATATACTATTACTCTTGTTAAAAATATGAAATGGTATTATATTTGGTGAAYAGCACATTATGATCTGTTTAGGACTCGAAACTCAAAGTTTAGYACTTGAGACTTGACTTGATACTTGACGGTCTTGACTTGAGACTTGACTCGGACTTGCCTGTCTGGACTTGGGACTTGAGACTTACTTGTGACTTGTAAAACAATGACTTTGTCCCACCTCTGATGTGCTGTATTGGATATGCCCCAAACATAACACACTGTATTCAGGACAAAAAGTTAATTCTTTGCCACATTTAAAAAAAAAAGTTTTACTTTAGTGCCTTGTTGCAAACAGGATGCATGTTTCGGAGTATTTTATTCTGTACAGGCTTTCTTCTTTTCACTCTGTCAATTAGGTTAGTATTGTGGAGTAAATACAATTTTGTATTTAACCTTTATTTAACTAGTGGGTTAACTGCCTTGTTCAGTGTGTTAACTGCCTTGTTCAGGGGTAGAACAACAGATTTTTACCTTGTGAGCTCGGGGATTCGATCCAGCAACCTTTCGGTTACTGGCCCAACGCGCTAACCACTGCAGTGTTGTTGATCCATCCTCAGTTCTCTCATATCACAGCCATTAAACTTTGTAACGGTTTTAAAGTCACGTTATGCCTCATGGTGAAATCCCTGAGCGATTTCCTTCCTCTCCGGCAACTGAGTTAGGAAGGACGCCTGTATCTTTGTAGTGACTGGGTGTATTGATACACCATCCAAACTTRACCATGCTCAAAGGGGATATTCATTGTCTGCTTTGAATTTTTTTTATCCAACTACCAATAGGTGTCTTTCTTTGCGAGGAATTGGTCTTTGTGGTGGAATCTGTGTTTGGAATTCACTGCTTGATTGAAGGACATTACAGATAATTGTATGTCTGGGGTACAAAGATGAGGTAGTCATTAAAAAATCATGTTAAACACTATTATTGCATACAGAGTAAGTCCTGGGGGCCTGGGAAAATACATGCTTCCTCACAACTTTGTGCAAAATTCTATGCCAAACTATGTTCCAATCGGTGCTGTAATTTATTACCCCGTAAACACGTGGGAATACTATTTCAGCGCTATAATATAAGCAACAACTCCACTCCACGTCCATCTCGCGATAGGACCACGATCCCTCCATGCTTGTCTATGGTGAGAGTTTTCCTGGTCTCGCGTGATGTCGGAAGTTTCCCACGCCTATTGTTGTGGTGTCTGCCCTTTTCTCTCACTCTCTCTAGCTACCCGCCGCCTCCCCCTCCTTTCTGGACTCCTTTCCCCCTCTCTATCGTCCCTGCATCGCCAGTCTGCTTCTGTTGTCTCGGCGGATTGTTGGTCTGGGGAGAAAGGATATCGCGAGTGTTGGAGTTTTGGTGAGAGTTTGTGGAAGATGGCGCCTGTTGTGACAGGGTAAGTCTGAGATTCAGGGCTGGTGGTTGTACTGGAGTTAAAGTGAATTTAAGTTTTTCAGAGAGAATTGGTTGCTTATGCTCGAGCATAGATTGCCGACCACATTTGGGTATTTATGGCCATTTGTTTTCAGTCGGCGAAAGCATTTTCTTTGTCTAAATGTATTGTGTGTGTGTTTTCGTTTGACTACTTCACTGTACTGACTGTTGCTGCACCACGGTGCGGTGTTGTGGGGTTCGAGCTAGCTAGCATTGAGGTCCTTTTTCAGCACCAGGCAACGACACGAGTACAATCGGTCTGGGTTGGGGYAAAATAAACGGTTGTGTTTGTCTATATTTTTAGAGAACATTATTCAGCAATATATCCCACGATATAAATGTATGCACCTTCTAACCCGGTTCCAATTGAATATAACGTTAATGTTCCGCTGTGCTTGAAACACGTTGTGGCTTTGTCAAGCAAGGCATCGTTTTCTGTCTACATTGCGTTCAACTCGTAAGTCCGTGTTGTTAGCTGGCTGGCTAACTAGCTAGCTATCTGGATATTTCTCTATCGATTGTTGGTAAATACACTTGCAGACGTGTGATTAAGCGATGTTTTGCCGTGCGTAAATGTACTCGAATATAAAGTGGTGTTTAAAAAACGGTCCCGTGCTTTCCCGTGCCATATCCTCTCCATGCGCGGTGCAGACAAATGTTTATTTTATTTTTGAGCGCAACTAGGGGCATAACCTAACGCTAATTCTCTAGAA
The DNA here is from genome assembly GCF_002910315.2 of Salvelinus sp. IW2-2015. NCBI lineage: Eukaryota > Metazoa > Chordata > Actinopteri > Salmoniformes > Salmonidae > Salvelinus > Salvelinus sp. IW2-2015. Next base: position 79,004 of record NW_019942921.1, on the reverse strand, counting down.
ACTACCCGAAAGTCCAAAAACATCACGTTGTGATTATTTTTATTTATTTTGTACATATGGAATTTCGTATCTTTCTATATAGGTCCGTAAACGTCAGATAGCCAGCGCAGAGCCACTGAATTGTAAAGCTCAAAGAAAATATGCGTGAAATGTGACGCCCCTGTCCAACGTTGGTTCGCTGCTTTACGAAATAGCGAACGCTCTAATAAATTAGCTACTGTAGTTATTTAACTAGTTTTAAGCTACTTACATTTCTGAAAGGCAATCCTYAAAGAGGCAGCTATCTAATCTGTCRAAATAACCTGTATTTTTGCTGCTGTAGGCGACGAGGTAAATGATAACCTCAGACTCGCTATCTAATTGAATGTTAGTCAGTTTCATGGTCGTTGTCTAATATCTTTGATTGTAGCTAATTTTGCAATTGGGAGATGAAACGTGGGTAATTATTTTATGAAAAAAGGGCTTGGGTTTTATTTATAAAAAAAAATAAAAATGAAATGGGCTTTATTTAGCCTATATGTCACCAGACTTTATAATTGACTGGGAAATAGTATTGTCATCATAGCATGCCTTAAGTCTACTACTCTATAGCTTAATTTTCCAAGTTTCCAATGCTCTTATGATGCAATAACTAGTATTAATGTTACTATGATGTATTATAAACTACTATCAAAATAGCATCTACAGTAGCTATCTGGTCTATGGATATCTCCCATGCCCAAAACAGTCCTGTAATTTCGATGGTTTGCCTGCACATTAGCCAAACACAGGCCTTTTTGTACTGTGGAGTCAGTAATCCCCACAGACAGCTCAGTGGGTGACAGACATTAGCTGGGCCTTTTGGGGGAGGGGGTGGGGCAATGCGTGCGTGCTCATTTGGGGCTTTCCAGCAGACCTGAGCTGATATCTGTTTGGAGAGAGGGCAGGCGGGGTGGGTCTGGGTGGCTGGCCACCTGTCCAGATGATATTTACTGAAGCTGTGTGCTTTTTTTCCTGCGGGGGATTGAGTGAGTGAGGGGGGGGCGGGTTAGAATGCCATAAGGGGTCATTATTATCATGTGGCTGGGCACGAGGCTGGAGGCTAGGGATGAGAGCGAGAGAGCCCACAGCCCAGCCGGCCTGTACACAGCCCAGTGCCCCTACAGCCCCACTCAGGGTCAGATCTGACAGACAAGGCAGGGCAGGGACCTGTGGTTGAGGCAGGGCATTAGTGCAGAGACGAGGGGGCAGTCTGAACTGGGTCCAATAAGAATATGCATTCTTATTGGAAAAATAGGTAGGCTTTATATAGCCTATGTCTGAGTTTGTGAGCAAAGGTGTAAAAAATTAACACATTGTAGGGGCTTACTGAAAGTCTTGCTTAAGTTAAGATGGTTGTAATGTACAGTACCAGTAAAACATTCTACATTGTAGAATAATAGTGAAGACATCAAAACTATGAAATAACACATATGGAATCATGAAGTAACCAGAAAAGTGTTAAACAAATCAAAATATATTGGAGATTCTTCAAAGTAGCCACCCTTTTCCTTGATGACAGCTTTGCACACGCTTGGCATTCATGAGGTAGTCACCTGGAATGCATTTAAATTAACAGGTGTGCCTTGTTAAAAGTTAATTTGGGGAATTTCTTTCCTTTTTAATGCGTTTGAGCCAATCAGTTGTGTTGTGACAAGGTAGGTGTGGTATACAGAAGATAACCCTATTTGGTAAAAGACCAAGTCCGTATTATGGCAAGAACAGCTCAAATCATCAAAGAGAAACGAAAGTCCATCATTAAATCAAATCAAAGTTTATTTGTCACGTGTGCCTAATACAACAGGTATAGTAGACCTTACAGTGAAATGCTTACTTACAGGCTCTATCCAATAGTGCAAAAAATATATTAGGTGAACAATAGGTAGGTAAAGAAATAAAACAACAGTAAAAAAACAGGCTACATACAGACACCGGTTAGTCAGGCTGATTGAGGTAGTATGTACATGTAGATATGGTTAAAGTGACTATGCATATATGATGAACAGATAGTAGCAGTGGCGTAAAAGAGGGTTGGTGGGTGGTACACAATGCAGATAACCCTGTTAGCCAATGTGTGGGAGCACTGGTTGGGGGTAAAAACTGTTGAGAAGCCTTTTTGTCCTAGACTTGGCACTCCGGTACCGCTTGCCATGCGGTAGTAGAGAGAACAGTCTATGACTGGGGTGGCTGGGGTCTTTGACTGGGGTGGCTGGGGTCTTTGATTTTTAGGGCCTTTCTCTGACACCGCCTGGTGTAGAGGTCCTGGATGGCAGGCAGCTTAGCCCCAGTGATGTACTGTGCCGTACGCACTACCCTCTGTAGTGCCTTGCGGCCGGGGCCGAGCAATTGCCGTACCAGGAAGTGATGCAACAGTTAGGATGTCTCTCGATGGTACTTTAAGACATGATTAGTCAGTCTGGAAATTACAAGAACTTTGAAAGTTTTTCAAGTGCAGTCGCAAACCATCAAGCGCTATGATGAAACGTCCTTCATGAGAACGCCATGGAAAGGAAGACCCAGAGTTACCCTGCTGCACAGGATAAGTTCATTAGAGTTACCAGCCTCAGATTGCAGCCCAAATAAATGCTTCAGAGTTCAAGGAACAGACATCTCAACATCAACTGTTAGGGAGACTGCGTGAATCAGGCCTTCATGGTCAAAATGCTGAAAAGAACCACTACTAAAGACACACGTATAAGAAGAAGACTTGCTTGTGCCAAGAAACACGAGTAATCTACATTAGACCGGTGGAAATCTGTCCTTTGGTTTGATGAGTTCAAATTTGCGATTTTTGTTTCCTACCGCCTGTCTTTTTGAGACGTAGAGTAGGTGAACTGATGATCTCCCCATGTGTGGTTCCATCGTGAAGCATGTAGGAGGTGATGTGGGGGTGTTTTGCTGGTGACACTGTCTGTGATTTATTTAGAATTCAAGGGACACTTAACAGCATGGCACCACAGCCTCTTGCTCATAAGCCATCCCATCTGGTTTAACTTAGTCCCACTATCATTTTGTTTTTCAACCAGGAAATGATCGCAAAATACACCTCCAGGCTGTGTAAGGGCTATTTGACCAAGAAGGAGAGTGATGGAGTGCTGCATCAGATGACCTGGCCTCCACAACCACCTGACCTCAACCCAATTGAGATGGTTTGGGATGAGTTGGACTGCAGAGTGAAGGAAAAGCAGCCAACAAGTGCTCAGCATTTGTGGGAAATCCTTTAAGACTATTGGGAAATATTCCAGGTGAAGCTGGTTGAGAGAATGCCAAGAGTGTGCAGAGCTGTCATCAAGGCAAAGGGTGGCTACTTTTGAAGAATCTCAAATATATATTTAGAAGAAGAAAAAAATTACACTTTTTTTGGTTACCTCCAAATGTYTTATTTCATAGTTTTGATTTCTTCGCTCTTATTCTACAATGTAGAAAATTGTTAWAACAAAGAACCCCTGGAATGAGTGTGTCCAAACTTTTGACTGGTACTTTATATCTGAWCTCTTTCAGCTCAGTTTATCCTAAATAGTATCATGTGGCATTGTACATGATCTGTCCTTTTGATAAGAGAAGCGGTGAAGAATTCAGGCAGGATGTCTCTTCAGGGCAGAAAAACAACAAGGGAAAGGACCATAGTAAATGTTTGTTTTGTCTAAAATGAGATTAAAACCTCTTCCAAATGATCCACAGGAATTCATATTTGAGCTGTCACAGAACATAAGACTAGCTTACCTGCAGCCTATCTCCTCAACACAGCTCTCTGAATGTTAGAAAAACTGGAATAAGATCAGATTACACAGCAATCGTTCATCCAACCTCAGTGAGSATACCAGTGAACCTACCAGCTCTGGCTGAAAAAACACAATCTGGGCATCGCCTGGGATGATAAAAACATGAATCACTTATTTCAACACAATGCTGCCTCTGCTTGGCCCCAGGGAACGCTATTTGATTCAACTTTCTTATTTTTTTTTCTCATGTCCTTACACTTTTTACCCCTCTGCCAAAAGGCGTACGTCGGGAAGACTTAGTCGAGTCAACGCCAGGCCTCTTTTCAACCATGTAATGACACCATTAAACCTGCCTGTGGGGGACAGAGGTGGTGTGTGTGTGCATTTTTGCGTGTTTGTGGCTCTTTGGGGAGTGTGTTGTGTTAAGCGTACGTGTGAGTCACTGAGTGTGTGTGTGTGTGTATTTGGTGTGCGAGTTCCCTGAAACAGGAGTTGAGGTGTGTGTGTGTGTGTGACGCAGTCTCCAGGGTCCTCTCCTCTTCCAGTTCACACATTATGAAAGGAGTGGTTCAGAGAGAGGAGCAGATGTGGAAGCAGTGACCTTTTTGGTGGCAGAGGGCTGGGGTGGAGTTAAAAGGGTCTACCGATTCATCCCTCCTGACACTCTCGCACTCCCCGCCTCACTCCCTCCTCTACCTGAGCTGAGGCATTGAAGGATCGGTTGAGGGAGGAGATGCATGCTGGTAAAGAGCCGATCTGTTTGACACGTTGTGACCTGAGAGCTATACAGATGGTCTTACTGAAGAGATGTACATTCAGTAAATGCTCTGAATCATCTCCAAAGTCGGAGGCAGATTCATTGAACATGGAAGGCAATGAATAACATGCAGTTTGCCAACAAAGTTGCCAGGATGTTTTGAAAAGGTGCTATGGTTTCATTTCATTGTGAAATCCCCTGATGCTTATTGGCCAACATGGACCAGCTAGGTTGGACTCAACTTGATTGAGTTATGACTAGGGCCGTGGCGGTCATGACATTTTGTCAGCCGGTTATTGTTCTACAAAAGACTGCCGGTCTCACGTTAATTAGCATAAACACATCTACATTTAAAAAAAAAAAAAACTTTTTATTTTTATTTAACTTTTATTTAACTAGGCAAGTTAATGATGGCCTAGGAACAGTGTGTTAACTGCCTTGTTCATGGGCAGAACGACAGATATGTACCTTGTCACCTCGGGGATTCGATTTTGCAGCCTTTCGGTTGCTAGTCCAACGCTCTAACCACTAGGCTACGCTGCCGCCCCAAATATATATATATATATATATACACCATCACACTAAATCCATTATTTATCTTTGGTAGATCTGAAGACACATCAATAGTAACATGTTTTCACAACAAAACATATTTCATTAAACTGTCAGCCGCTCTCTCTGCGTGCTTAAGAAGGAATTAAGGAGAGAGGAGATGGAAACGCACGGCGGTGAGATATTCTGTAGCTAAAGGTAATATTTCAGCCTATGAATTATGAAAATATATAAAAATGCCCTCTTACTAGGCTATTCAAAACCAAATATAAGCCGCTTTGCACAATCATTGAACCAACCTCATCAGCTAGACCTGTATATTTTCTCCCAGACTCATGGATATAAAGTTTGGAGCGTAGCATAAGGTAACCAGTCCATCCAGTATGGATAATAATACAGTCCTCACTCAAACGTCATTAAAATACTTTAAAAAAAAGTTTGGAATAGGCTAGACCAATTATGTACCAAATACTACTTAAATCAGTTTATTTTTATTTTTATGTTCTGCCGTGTGTAATATGCTGTAGATTATGTATTGTCTAATGGCACAATAATTATTTTAGTTTTCGGGCTCATCAYGGCATATGCATAAGCTCCAATATGCATCTGAGTGTTTTGAATGAATCATCCCTTTAGAAAGTGCTGTCCACTTCGTTGTGTTAAGGCTTTGAAACAACATCCACAACAACCATGTTTTTCACTTCGTTTCAACCTGTTGTTGAACTTCTCTCTTCAAACTGATGAATCCCAGTAAGGTGAGTTTTTTGTTTTAAAGCACGATACTGTTTTGCTAAGTGTTTGATGTGATTTTTGATACCATTTGCATTGATGTCAGAGTGGTTAGAGGGACCATAGAGCCCTGAGTACCAGGCCATTAGGACCTGATGGTTGTTAGTGAGTTGAGTACTACTAAGGCATGTCCAGAGTGCATAAGAGGAGATTACCGTGACTCAACGGTCACATGGAATTTTACTGAGGTCATGACTGCTGGTGTGACGGTAATACGGTCACTGCAACAGCCCTAGTTATGACATGCTTCCCTATCACGCTCAGTCTTGTTTTCTCTCCATTCTTCTTTCTCTTTCTTTCTTTCTTTCTTTCTTTCTTGCTCTCCTTTCAATCTCTTTCTGAGGAAACACAAGGGATGAAAAGGCACATTTTTTGAGTCATTTGGCTTGGCATTCGCCCAGCTTGGCGCTCCCCATACTTGGTCCTCCGCCACACACTAGTGTGAGTGTGGAAGAGGCAAGGATGTCTGCCAATGAGAATAAGCCCAATCCACGTATATCTCATACATTAGTTAACCATTTTTTTTTTTTTTTTTTACATAACAAGTGGTTTTCTTTATTTGTCATGTACAATTCCAGGGCTGACACTCACTCTTTCACTTTAAAGTTTAAAGTTAACAATTGGCTCATTCATCCCCCTCCTCTCCCCTGTAACTATTCCCCAGGTCGTTGCTGCAAATGAGAACGTGTTCTCAGTCAACTTACCTGGTAAAATAAAAAAATAAAAAATAAAAAGTGTTGCTGAGCAACACCCATTGATTACAACGTTTTAACAAACCATATGACGATATGCTGAAATCTGCTTTTAACAATAAATTGTTTCTAAAACACTTGAGGAAGAGTGCAGATGCAAAGTTTGGTAACAGAATTGACAGTAAAATCTCAGTTTTTTTTTGTGACACCATGTTTTTGAAAATCGGTTAAATATCTACTCTGAATTAAGATTGCCTGCAGAAAGAAATGGTTGTCAGCTATGATATGACACTTTGAGTTTGAAAACATCTATTTTGGTTATTGAACGACAGTAAGATGGACAGTGGATCAACACCCCAAAAACAGAATGACTGTAACAGAATGACATCATGGGTCCTTGAACTGTGCTATACAGAAATGCACAATTATAAATGTGTAGTTTTAYTGTGTTTATTGTATTTTGATGTGTATTGTGGTGCTATACAGGGCTAATCTGGAAAAGAGACTTTGTGTCTCAGCATTGACTGTATGTCAAAATATAGGAAAAAATTATAATAATAAAAAAATAATTCCCTTCATGGTGATGTATCTGGAATAGGTGCACAAAGGTATAAACATTTAATATCCTCCTTTGCATGTTTGGTTATTATTCTACACACTGGCCAGGGCTTGACAGTAACTTTTTTAGGCACTTGTCCTTCAGACAAGTAGGACTAGMGCTGGGAGGTATACCGTATTTTATGATATACCGGTTTTGATTCAGAGACAGGTTTGAGTTTTTACTTTACCTTTTATACCGGTATTTTAATYTTTGGTTTGTTAAATGTAAACATGCCATGTGTAATGTCAATTTTTATAGTTTACTGCGCTACTTGAGTCATCTCTCTCCGCTCTTTCTCTCSGTGACACTTTCCACACAGACCTAGCCACGCCCCCTGTCACTCAAGGAGCGCGTTTGATGTTCCTCAACTGTGACACTTGCGTTCAGTCTGCATGGTCAATGCAGCACATGCAACAATTCTGTTTTCACTCTGCTTCTTAATATAAATCCACTAGCGTTCTATAATGACACTATTAGTTTGTGTTTCTTAAATAGCAAACGCTAGTTTGTCTTGTCTTAGCAAGTTGCGCTAAATCTTGAGATGCTAATTGTTAGCCGCTAATGCTATATATTTAGCTAGTTAATACTGTACTGAGTAAGAGCAAACGTAGCTAGGTAATACAGCCTGATAATACCAGTGATGGTGTAGACCTAACTTAGAATGTTGTTTGTGCAACAGTATCTTCTAAATCAAAGAGCAATATGCAGAGCAAGAATATGTTAGCTGCATGATGTAGCTAAGAGAAAACATRCAATGTAGCCAAAGCTTATAGGGTCCCCTAGGAAACACTTATCAACACTTTAGTTRRTACTCTGTCACAATAACWCCTCTCTGGCATTTTAATTTGTTGTCATATCAAACAACACTGTATTCAAAGTGCCCACTATGACTATTCTAACTATAGAATTAGAATAGTCATTCCAAAAGTTTTGCTCTAATTCACAAGTCAAATCGCAATTACAACATTTGGTTAAAAATACGTCTTTGATTATTTGCTCATATCGTGCAGCCCTACGTGGCAGTGTGGAAATTCTCAATTGAGCAGTGGTGTAAAGTACTTAAGTAAAAATACTTTTAAGTACTACTTAAGTCGTTTTTTGGGAGGTATCTGTACTTTACTATTTTTGACAACTTTTACTTCACTACATTCCTAAAGAAAATACTGTACTTTTTTACTCCATTTTCCCTGGCACCTAAAAGTACWAGTTACATTTTGAATGCTTATTAGCAGGACAGGAAAATGGTCCAATTCACACACTTATGAAGAGAACATTCCTGGTCATCTACTGCGTCTGATCTGGTGGACTCACTAAGCTTACAAACAAAGCATTTGTGTTATGCCTGAGATTTGCAGTGTGCCCCTGGCTATCCGTAAAGAAATTGGTGCCATCTGGTTTGCTTAATATAAGAATTTTGAAATTATTTATACTTTTACTTAAGTACATTTGATCAATTACATTTACTTTTGATACTTAAGTATATTTAAAACCAAATACTTTTAGACTTTTACTCAAGTAGTATTTTACTGGGTGACTCATTTTTACTGGAGTCATTTTCTATTAATGTATCTTTTACTTTTACTCAAGTATGACAATTGGGTACTTTTTACACCACTGCAATTGAGTGCAGGAAATTATAATAGTGCTGAAATTTGTTTTGGTTGTTTTATACTGTTCAATTCAACTTCAATCCGAATGGAGAAAGACTGCAATCACTAGAATGTATGTGTTGCCATCCTGGATCATTCGCTCCTCATACAGCACCCTGGATCACTCGCTACTCATACAGCACCCTGGGATCACTCGCTACTCATAAACCACCCTGGAGTCACTCGCTACTCAAAACCACGCCTGGGATCACTCGCAACTCATACAGCACCCTGGATGACTACTCGCTACTGTGATTACAGCACCCTGGATGACTACTGCGCTACTGATACGCACCCTGGGATCACTACTCGCTACTCATACAGCACCTGGGATCACTCCCTACTCATACAGCACCTGGATCAACTCCTACTCATACACGCATCCGCATGGCAGCTGCATGCACGCCTGTATCGCCACCGGGGCCGCAGTACTTCATACAGCACCCTGGATCATCGTACTCATACAGCACGACCTGGATCATCGCGGCTACTCATACAGCCCGCCTGGGATCGACTCCGTTTAATTTATGATATAAATTCTTCATACAGCCCGCTGGATCACTTCGGCTACCATATCCAGCACTCCTGGGATCACTCGCTCCGTCATACAGCACCTGGTGATCCTACGCTCCTCATAACAGCACCCTGGGATCACTCCTCCTCCTGGAGGATGGTTGGCCACACTTAGTAGCGCTATAAAATATTGCAACTTAACAATTACCAACCCAAATACTTTGTCTTTAATAAAATAAATCCCTCCAGGGCTTAAATTAAGATAATATATTTACTGTTCAAAACAGACTCTGGAGCACTTCTGCGTGACCTATGACCCAAAATACGACATTAAATGTATGCATGTACTTGCTGTGCTGTACTCACTCTATCTTCTTGTGCGTGTATCTATCTATTCTGCTGTGGCTGTACTCTATTCTGCTGTGGCTGTGCCTACTTAGTTGCTGTGCTCTACCTCTATTCTGCTGTGCTGTGCTTACTCTATCTGTGTACTCTACCTATTTGCTGTACTCTACTCTATTCTTGTCTGTCTCTATGCTATTCTGCTGTGCTGTACTCTATCTGCTGTGACTCTACTCTATTGCTGTGCTGTGCTCTACTGCTATTCTGCCCTGTGCTGTCTCTATTTTCTGCTGTGCTGTACTCTATTCTGCTGTCTCTACTCTATTCTGCTGTGTGTGTGCTGCTACTCTATTCTGCTGTACTCTACTCTATTGCTGTGCTGTATGCTTCTACTCTATTCTGCTGTGCTGTGCTCTACTCTATTCTGCTGTGCTGTGCTCTACTCTATTCTGCTGTGCTCTAGCTCTAATTCCTCCTGTACTCTCCTATTCTGCTGTGCTTGCTCTATGTATTCTGCGTGCTTACTCTGACTCTTTCTGCTGTGCTCTACTCTATTCTGCTGTGCTGACTACTCTATTCTGCTGTGGCTCTCTTACTCTATTCTGCTGTGCTCTACTCTAGTTCTGCTGTGCTGTGCCTCTACTCTATTCTGCTGTGCGGCTAACTCTATTCTGTCTGTGCTGTATCTCTATTCTGCTGTGCTCTACTCTATTCTGCTGTGTTGTGCAGTGTACTCTAGTTCTGCTGTGGCTCTACTCTATTCTGCTGTGCTCTACTCTATTCTGCTGTTATATACTCCTATTCTGCTGTGCTTTGCTCAACTCTATTCTGCATGTGCTGTACTCTATTCTGCTGTGCTGTCTCTAGCCTATTCTGCTGTGCTTCTATGCTTATATACTGCTCTGTGTTGTTGCTGTTACTCTATTCTGCTGTGCTCTACCTCTATTCTGCATGTACTGCTAGTCTCTATTCATGCTGTGGCTGTGGCTCTACTCCTATTCTGGCTGTGCTGTACTCTATTCTGCTGTGCTGTACTCTATTCTGCTGTGACTCTACTCTATTCTGTGTGCTCTTAACTCTATTCTGCTGTGCTGTACTCTACTCATTTTCTGCTGTGCTTATCTATTCTGCTGTGCTGTTCTACTCTATTCTGCTGTCTGTGCTCTACTCTATTCTGCTGTGCTCTAGCTCTATCTGCTGTGCTTACTCTCGATCTATTCTGCTGTGTGACTCTACTCTATTCTGCGTGCTGTCTCTACTCTATTCTGCTGTCGCTTATGCTGCTATCTAGCTGTGGCTGTATATATTCTGCTGTGCTCTATCTCTATTCTGCTGTGCTGTGCTCTACTCTATTCTGCTAGTGCTGTAACTCTATCTGCTGTGCTGTCTCTATTCTGCTGTAGGCTCTACTCTATTCTGCTGTGCTGTGCTCCTACTCTATTTCTGCTGTAGCTGTGCTGCTACTCTGATTCTGTATGTGCTGTACTTCTGTTGCTGTGCTTTCTGACTGCTATTCTGCTGTGGGCTGTACTCTATCTTGCTGTATCTCTACTCTAATTCTCTGTGCTGTGGCTCTACTCTATTCTGCTGTGCTGTACTGCTACTCTATTCTGCTGTGCTCTACTCTATTCTGCTGTGCTTAGCTCTATCTGCTGTGCTCTACTCTATTCTGCTGTGCTCTATCTAGCTCTATTCTTGCTGTGTGCTACTGCTATTCATGCTGTGCTGTGCTCACACTCCTATTTCTGCTGTGGTGCTGATGCTCTACTCTATCTGTTTCGTGCTGTACTCTATTCTGCTGTGCTCTACTCTATTCTGCTGTGTTGTGCTGTACTCTATTCTGCTGTGTGCTGTACTCTATTCTGCTGCTGTGTCTCTACTCTATTCTGCTGTGCTTGTGCTGTAACTCTATTCTGCTGTGTCTACTCTATTCTGCTGTACTCCTACTCTATCTGCTGTGGCTTGTGCCTACTCTATTGTGCTGTGTCTGTATCTATTCTGCTGTGTGTACTCTATTCTGCTGTGCTCTACTCTATTCGTGCTGTGTTGTGCTGTACTCTATTCTGCTGTGCTTACTCTACTTTCAGCTGTACTCTCTGCTTCTGCGGTGCTGTGCCCTACCTTATCTGCCTTGCTGTACTCTATTCTGCTGTGGGGCTGTACTCTATTCTGCTGTCTCTACTCTATTCTGCTGTGCTCTACTCTATTCTGCTGTTGCTGTACTCTACTAAGCAAATCTATTCGCTGTTGCTTACTCTATTCTGCTGTGCTCGTACTCTATCTCTGTGCTGCACCGTTTCTGCTTGCTCTACTCTATCTATTCTGCTGGCTCTACTCTATTCTGCTGGTGCTGTACTGCTACTCTATTGCTGCTGTGCTCTACTACTCTATTCTGCTGGTGGCTGTACTCTACTCTACTCTTTCTACTCTAACTGGCAGCTGTGGTTTGTGACTGCTATGATTTCCTGTTGTGGCCAATTCAATTGTAGTCACTCTGTTACTGATTTAAAAAAGTGTTGGTCACTCTTACCGATTTGGTAAGAGTGACAGGTTTTAATCACTTAATAATTCATAAACAAAATTGTTATCAGTAGAAACACATTAACTTCTGTGAACTTTCATTATCCTCCCTCATGAGGGAGAGGAATTAGATAATATCTTAAAGATATGTGGGTTTCTGGTAACAGAAACAGACACTATGCAATATTTCTTACAGAAGGCAAATCATTTCTGCAGATGACCCCTTTTCCATCTGTGTGACCAGAATTCAAAGCCTTTGCTTATTCRGAATTTTTAGGATGGAAAATGGTTGAAAAACTTTGCCTTCATGCCCGAAAATATAGACCCTTTTTGCTTTCATTTGACACCAAATTTGATACGCTCCAATTAACTTCACATGTTGAATGCTAATGTGTCCTTCTACATGGAAATGACCTTGTGTATTTGATTAACCTTTTCTTGTTGGGGTTGGGGGTGCATTTCCTTATTCCCAAAAGCCTGAGGGCCAGAGTTTTAAGTTATTCCCTTACCGTCACCAGACAAGAATTGAATTCTTTGTAGGAGGAAAGAGCTCCCCCCTCTCTTTACCCAAGTGAGAATGCAGTATTTGCTCTGCATGAGCTCCAACTTTATCTCTGGGGCTCAAAAAGGCGTTATTGTTTCAAGAAGGACAAGATAAGAAGAATCCTCGATGCCAATAAGCCAGTGTGGTTTTGAAAACACCCTCGCGTCATGGTTGAACGAAGCCCAAGTTCCCTGTTGTTGTTGGCCTTGCTAATCCTCTCGCCGAGGCTAGAGAGAGAGAGAGAGAGAGGGAAAGAGAGCACAGAAAGTACTGTTTTGCGCTGCCACCTCTCTCCTCAAGCCAAGCGAGTTTCAGCATCGCCAAGGGAACCAGCCGTCTTTCTACCGGTGTCAGCGTTTTCTGCCCTACCGTTACATTTCAGGATGTTTCATTCAGAAAACATGAAGTGATCCCCATGTCTGTCTGTTGCTCATTTGATTTCATTCAACGTCCTCTCCAACCATCCCAGAATCATGTCATGTTTTGCAATCTTTTACAGCACACACAGTGGAAAAAAACTGTTGGATACAGCTTGAATGGTATTGACTTTTTAATTTTTAATTTTTTTTCTCTCACTGCTGCAGGTTTTTTTTCTAGTGAAAAGAGTGGGGGCGGACTCCTCGGGTGAGAAAAAGAGATTTGTTTTTGGACACGTACTCTTTTAATAGGGGGGAAAGAGTTCTGCCAAGCGCTGTTTATTYGACATTAATAACATGCTTGACGTTACCAAGAGAACATAGCAGGAGAGCATCTGTTTAGAAAGACATCCTTTGTTCTCTATTGTTTTTGGCCTTGCACAAATGGCTTGTTGAATGTGTTGTTTTTGGAACTCAATGGATTTTTTTTAGATTGTGGTTGATAGTTGACTAACCACCAGACTCTTTAGTCAGTCAAAGTTCTGTCTCTTTTCAGACTGGTGTTTTTGAATCTGGACTGTAGGCAACGTTAGCCTTTTGGAAGTGCGTGTCCTTTACTAGGCCATAGAGTTCACACGAGGGGAAACCCCCATCACCATCCACAACTGCCACGCTCTCRCATCTGAGGAACAAGGAGTGGCAATTGGCAAGGCAGAGACGGATTAACCATTTCAGAGACCCGTTAGTATAGCCTCCGCCAGCTATGATGTCATCATTATCCAACCCATGCTAGGATGCTGCCACCACCACCACCACCACAAAATTAGCTCTACATTCCATTTCTATGTCTGCAACACAACCATCGCTAAGAGCTAGGAAAATATTGAGAACCTACTATAACCAGTCAGCCGCCTAGTTAACCATTTTGTCTTTTACCACCTCGTTAGCCTAGTTAACCATTTTGCATTTTACCAGCCCTGGCATTCACCCTCTTCCTGCTCCCTATGTCATCCTTCTCCTGCTACCTATGTCATCCTTCTCCTGCTACCTCTGTCACCCTCCCCTGGCAGAGGCTAATATTAGCCTGTGGCACCATGGAGCCTGGCAAGGGCCAGACACACACACACACACACACACACACACACACACACACACACACACACACCCTGGCAAGTCCTTTGTGTGGCCCCAGGGGCTCCACTGCCACTGTGCCCTTGCAAGTGACGATTGCATCCAGGGAGAAGGAGAGGCTGCCTCCCTCTGCTAAAGGAGGGATTGAGGGAGAGCGAGACAGCAAGAATTAGAGGGAGGAGAAGCAGGGATCTATGAAAAAGAAAGTAGGTGACAGACTCCGTCTCTTCCTTTGCTGGGCAGCGACAGACATATGAGTTGTGTTTTTCTGTTTAAAACACCACATCAGACCAGACAGAGACTTGAAAACGGGGAACAGGGTAGCTGAAACCTTTTTTCTTTTTTTTTACTCCTAACATGACAACAACACAGAAACCAGACAGTGGGCTGGAGGTGACAAACTCGGAGCGCAACAAACACACAGACTTCACAGTCTGCTGAGGATCACAGAGCATGTGGGTTAAAGGGCGCTGAGGTTTCTCATGTCTGACTTCTCTCTCTCTCTCTCTGTCTCTGTCTCTGTCTCTGTCTCTGTCTCTCTCTGTCTCTCTCTGTCTCTCTCTCTCTCTCTCTCATTCTGTCTCTCGCGCTCTCTCTCTCTAAGCAGAGGACAGTTTGTGGTGGAGTGGATTAATGACCAGAGGATCGCTTTGAATTGGTTCACTGACGTGTGTGTGTGTCAGGGTTTCCATTAGCGTGTAATTGTTGGCTGGATCTGTCTAAGGCTGCCCTGCTGCTGAGGAGAGAGCGAAGCTATTATTGATTGCTAAGATCGAGMCCTTTTTCATTGAAMTAAAACGAAAGTTAGAGTATGCCTATAGCTAATAGCGTACAAGGCAGGGCTCCAGAGGACGACCATTTAGTCACGTTTTGCGACCCTTTGACCATTTTATTGGTCGCGCCGGTGTGGGCTGCACGTTCGTTCACCTCACTAAAATGTTTTTWAAAAATTATGGGACTAAAACCATGATTTGGTCAAAGTGTAAGAAAGTGTCTGCCTGTCTGACCATGTGACTGTTTRTCTGAGTCCTGCTGCTGCGTTGACCGAGCCACTATCGCTCTCCTTTCCCAGCGGGGGAAAATACTCCAGGAGAAAAAAGTATTCTGATTGTATAAAATGTTACATCCAATTGCTAGGAAAACACAACTAGCTACCCTGTTGTCACAGTGGAGAGAGGAGGTTCTCAGCTTTCTGTAGGTATTTATTTCTCAACTGTCAAAAATCGGACATTTTTGGAACAGTGAAATATAACAGCAATAGTGTTATTTTCTACCCAAAATAAATGACAATCACCGGATTAGGTTTCACATTAAAATATTTATAATCACCAGTTGATGAAAACACCTTATTTCTTCAATACCGTCTCAGTCTTTTACACTTAAAAACAGTAAGGTTGTGACCTTATGAGATGATAGGCCTACACCTTTTATTTTTCTCTTGAGTGGTGCCACAAAAATAAATTGGTGCGTCCAAATCGTGGACTGTCACCAACTGAAAAACGTAGTGGCACAATGGGGAAGGTTAGGGGAATGTTAGGGGAAGGTTAGGGGAATGTCCTCCGTATGAACTAGTTGTAATATTAGTAGTGAACAAAGATGAGGAGAATGTTGCCGTGGCCAAATGCAGGCTATTGTGTAACTCGCTGTTCAGGTAGGATGCAACAATTTGTATATTTTTTTGTATGTACAGTATAAGTAATTTGTTTTATCATTATTGTAAATCATTTTTATTATTGTAGGCCAATTTATTTATCCAAACCAGTTCTTTAAATATGCTAAACTTGTTTTTGTTTCATTGGCTAAATGAAATTGGTTAAATCTGTGTTTTTTTCTGTGCTCCGTATTTAGTTTAAGATGCGTTATTAGCAGGCTTTTTGTAAAAAGAAAAATATATATATATATATTTGAATTTACCTATTGCTGTCATATGTTGGGTATGGTAAGCACTAACCTTGGTAAATGCCTCAATATAGCCTGTTCAAAACATTTTGAAAGTTTAAACCAGTTCACAAGTGTTTTGTTCCATTTTGTTGAGCATTTATTTTGGACCAAATTTAAGCTCCAACTGTAATGTTGCATGTATTTTCCCTCTAAACAATAGCTTGACTTACCTAATAAAGTTTAGAAATGTTTGTGAACGTTTGGTGCTGTGCGGCTATTAGCCTATTTGTTGCAGGCCTGAAGGCAGTGCGCGTCGGAACTCAGACAGTTGAACTTGAAGTGAGGAAGAATGTTTTAGGCCTACCATAGTTACTCCTATAATCTAACAATATAATGCTTATCTTTTTAAAATATAATGTTTTTTTTATAATGTACAAATTAGCCAACTTTTGTACACCTATATCTGTATAGCTGAATGGCTACTACAGATATACAGCTATACAGCCATTCAGATATACAGATATACAGAAATACAGCTAATCTGACAAGGAGAAAGAAATTCATGTCGTTGTCTTAGCAACTGGCATCTCTCTCTCTCTGTCTCTCTCTGTCTCTGTCTCTCTCTCTGTCTTCTCTCTCTGTCTCTCTCTGTCTCTTCTGTCTCTCTCTTCTCTTCTTTCTGTCTCCTCTCTCTCTTTCTGTCTCTCTCTCTCTCTTCTGTCTTCTGTCTCTCTCTTCGTCTCTCTTCTCTCTCTCTCTCTCTTCTCCCTCTGCTTCTCTCTCTCTTCGTCTCTTCTCTCTCTCTCTCTTTCGTCTCCTCTCTCTCTCTCTCATCTCTCGTCTCTCTCTCTCTCTCTCTCTTCGTCTCTCTCCTCGCTCTCTCTCTCTTCGTCTCTCTCCTCGCTCTCTCTCTCTTCGTCGTCTCTGCCTCGTCTCTCTCTCTTCGTCTCTTCCTCGCTCTGTCTCTCGCTCTCGCTCTCTCTTGTGTCTCTGTGTCTGTGTCTGGTTGTTGTCTCTCCTCTCTCGTCTCTCTCTCACTGTCTCTCTCTGTCTCTCGCTCTCCTCTCTCTCTCTCTCTCTGTCTGTGTCTCTCTGTCTGTGTCTCTCTCTCTCGTCTCTCTGTCTCTCTCTCTCGACAGGCCCAAGCTTCTCTTCCTTTTTATATACTGAAACAAAAATATAAACGCAACGATTTTACTGATTAGTTTTCCCCCACGAAGAGCTTTGTTACAGATAGAAATTCTCCTCAGTTTCATCAGCTGTCCGGGTGGCTGGTCTCAGAAGAAATGAACATTTCAATCCACAGCTCTGGTGGACATTCCTGTAGTGAGCATGTCATTGAACCGCTCCCTCAAAACTTGTGGCATTGACATCTGTGGCATTGTGTTGTGTGACAAAACCGCACATTTTAGAGTGGCCTTTATTGTCCCCAGCACAAGGTGCACCTATGTAGTGTCATGCTGTTTATCAGCTTCTTGATATGCCACACCTGTCAGGTGGATGGATTATCTTGGTAAAGGAGAAATGCTCACTAACAGGGATGTAAACACATTTGACAGAGATAAGTTTCATTAAACACGGGACCAACACTTGACATGTTGCCTTTATAATTCTGTTATATCTCGTTACGTGGACACCTAAAGCCTATAGGTTTCGGCATGCAATGCCCTGATGCAATTTACTGCTAAAATCTGACAGCTGAACTGTGAGGTGGACAATTGTTTTAGGAAAGGAAAAACCAATAAAACAATAGGCTATAAAGTTTTCCATGGAAACACAAGGAATAGTGTTTTTGTAATCAGTTACAGGTTGTTGTTTTTTTGGCAATTTGGGCAATATCCCTCATTTATTGACGTCTCTGGCTGTGTGGGTGGATACCGTAATGGGTTACGAACCCAATGCATTATGGATGACCGGTACGTTTCTCAAATTTTAAATTAATTCTTCCCGGTCACTTGTCCGGTGCCAAGATTTACTGAATAATATCTTGGTGTGTGATTGTGTTTTTAAAATTTAACCTCAGTAAGAACAAATATTATTTGTGTAGGGGGGAGGGATGATACTTTGGTGGTTTGTTTCACCACAGAAGACTACAGAAACCCTATCTAATTTACATCACCCCCCCGCTATCGAAAACACTGCCAGGCTCCTAGAGGGGGTGGGGGGAGTGTCGCTCTATAAACTCTGACCCCCTTTTCCCCCTGGGGAGGGAAAGAAAGGGGGATGAAGATAGAAAGGGAGGTCATTGAGGGTGCAGAGGAAAGAAGAACGTCCCCCCGTCCCCCGTCCCCCCCCACTGGGCCGAGCACTTCTTTCACACAACCCACACTCTGAGGCCTCATTTACATCTGTATGTAAATTTGTGTGTGTGAGAGACTCATTCTGTCCTGTAGGCTACAGTTATATACAGTTCACAGTATTCTATTATTGRTATCAGTATAGGCTACACAGTCAAAAAAAAAAAGGGGGTGTAAAAATAAGTGTTGACTTATTTTAAGCCATGATGAGTATTTTCAACACTGAGGAGTCTATGAACTTTAGTTTCGGAATTAAATCGTGTGTGTAGAATTATGCAGTCGTTGCAGTGTAAATTCAACTCAATTCAGTGGAATTTGAACACCATTTTGAGTCAAATTAACTCTGAAAATGTGACACTACCTAAAGAATAACTTTAACACTATCTAGACTGGGAACTAATGTTATCTAAACAGTGTTGAATTCAACTCTATAGGAGGTAAATTAACCCTTTTTATCTTACTGTTGTGTTGGGTAGTGCACATAACAGCTGAGTAGCTGTAGGCCCTAGTGTTTGTTTAGGGTAGTGACATACAGCTGTAACTAGTAGGCCCCAAGTGTTGTTTAGGGTGAAGTGGACATACAGCCTAGTAACTAGTGGCCCGAGTGTTGTTTAGTAGTGGTAGGACATCACAGCTAGTAACTAGTAAGGGCCCAGTGTTGTTTAGGGTAGTGGACATACAGCTAGTAACACGTAGGTCCCCAGTGTTGTTTACGGGTAGTGACATACAGCTAGTAAACTAGTAGGCCCAGTGTTGTTTAGGGGTAGTGGACATAACAGCTAGATAATAGTAGGACCAGTGTTGTTTGAGGGTAGTGGAGTACAGCTAGTAATAGTAGCCCCAGTGTGTTTAGGCGTAGTGGACATACAGCTAGTAACTAGTAGGCCCCCAGTGTTGTTTAGGGTAGTGGACATACGCTTAGTAACTAGTTAGGCCCAGTGGTTTGTTTAGGGGGTAGTTGGACATCACCAAGCTAGTACGTCTAGTAGGCCCCAGTGTTGTTTAGGGTAGTGGCATCAGCTAGTAACTAGTAGGCCCCAGTGTTGTTTTAGGGTAGTGGACATAACAGCTAGTAGCTAGTAGCCCAGTGTTGTTTAGGGTAGTGGACATACAGCTAGTAACTAGTAGGGCCCATGTTGTTTAGGGTAGTGGACATAAGCTAGTAACTAGTAGGCCCCAGTGGTTGTTTAGGGTAGTGGACATACAGCTAGTAACTAGTAGGCCCCAGTGTTGTTTAGGGTAGTGGACAATACAGCTAGTAACTAGTAGGCCCAGTGTTTGTTTAGGGTAGTGGACATACAGCTAGTAGCTAGTAGGCCCAGTGTTGTTTAGGGTAGTGGACATACAGCTAGTAACTAGTAGGCCCAGTGTTGGTTTAGGGTGGTGGATCATACAGCTAGTAACTAGTAGGCCCCAGTGTTGTTTAGGGTAGTGGACATACAGCTAGTAACTAGTAGGCCCAGTGTTGTTTAGGGTAGTGGACATACAGCTAGTAACTAGTAGGCCCAGTGTTGTTTAGGGTAGTGGAGCATCGCTAGTAACTAGTAGGCCCCAGTGTTGTTTAGGGTAGTGGAATACAGCTAGTAACTAGTAGGCCCAGTGTTTGTTTAGGGTAGTGGACATACAGCGTAACTAGTAGGCCCAGTGTTGTTTAGGGTAGTGGACATACAGCTAGTAACTAGTAGGCCTAGTGTTGTTTAGGGTAGTGGACATACAGCTAGTAACTAGTAGGCCCCAGTGTTGTTTTAGGGTAGTGGAACATACAGCTAGTAGCTAGTAGCCCAGTGTTGTTTAGGGTAGTGGACATACAGCTAGTAACTAGTAGGCCCCAGTGTTGTTTAGGGTAGTGGACATACAGCTAGTAACTAGTAGGCCCCAGTGTTGTTTAGGGTAGTGGACATACAGCTAGTAACTAGTAGGCCCAGTGTTGTTTAGGGTGTGGACATACAGCTAGTAACTAGTAGGCCCCAGTGTTGTTTAGGGTAGTGGACATAACAGCTAGTAATAGTAGGCCCAGTGGTTGTTTTGGGTAGTGGACATAAGCTAGTAACTAGTAGGCCCATGTTTTTAGGTAGTGGACATCAGCTATAGCTAGTAGGCCCCAGTGTTGTTTAGGGTAGTGGACATGACAGCTAGTAACTAGTAGGCCAGGTGTTGTTTAGAGGTAGTGGACATACAGCTAGTAATAGTAGGCCCCAGTGTTGTTTAGGGTAGTGGACATACAGCTAGTAGCTAGTAGGCCCCAGTGTTGTTTAGGGTGGTGGACATACAGCTAGTAACTAGTAGGCCCAGTGTTTGTTTGGGTAGTGGACATCAGCTAGTAACCTAGTAGGCCCAGTGTTGTTTAGGGTAGTGGACATACAGCTAGTACTATTGGACCCAGTGTTTGTTTTAGGTAGTGGACATACAGCTAGTAACTAGTAGGCCCTAGTGTTGTTTAGGGTAGTGGACATATAGCTAGTAACTAGTATGCCCCAGTGTTGTTTAGGGTAGTGGACATACAGCTAGTAACTAGTAGGCCCAGTGTTTGTTTAGGGTAGTGGACATACAGCTAGTAACTAGTAGGCCCCAGTGTTGTTTCAGGGCTATGTGGACATACAGCTAGTAGCTAGTAGGCCCAGTGTGTTTAGGGTAGTGGACATACAGCTAGTAACTAAGTAGGCCCCAGTGTTGTTTAGGGTGGTGGACATACAGCTAGTACTAGTAGGCCCCAGTGTTGTTTAGGGTAGTGGACAATACAGCTAGTACTAGTGGCCCCAGTGTTTTTAGGGTAGTGGACATACAGCTGCTAACTAGTAGGCCAGTGTTGTTTAGGGTAGTGGACATACAGCTAGTAACTAGGTAGGCCCCAGTGTTGTTTTAGGGTAGTGGACATACAGCTAGTAACTAGTAGGCCCAGTGTGTTGTTTGGGTAAGTGGACATACAGCTAGTAACTAGTAGGCCTAGTGTTGTTTAGGGTAGTGGACATACAGCTAGTAACTAGTAGGTCCCAGTGTTTGTTTAGGGTAGTGGACATCAGCTAGTAACTAGTAGGCCCGAGTGTTGGTTTAGGGTAGTGGACATACAGGCTAGTAAACTAGTGGCCCGTGTTGTTTAGGGTAGTGGCCATACAGCTAGTAACGTAGGCCCCAGTGTTGTTTAGTGGTAGTTGGATCAACAGCTAGTAACTAGTAGGCCCCAGTGTTGTTTAGGGTAGTGGACATACAGCTACGTACTAGTAGGCCCAGTGTTGTTTAGGGTAGTGGAATACAGCTGTAACTAGTAGGCCCAGTGTTGTTTAGGGTAGTGGACATACAGCTAGTAACTAGTAGGCCCCAGTGTTGTTTAGGGTAGTGGACATACAGCTAGTAACTAGTAGGCCCAGTGTTGTTAGGGTAGGTGGACATACAGCTAGTATACTAGTAGGGCCCCGTGTTGTTTAGGGTAGTGGACATACAGCTAGTAACTAGTAGGCCCAGTGTTGTTTTAGGGGTAGTGGACATACAGTAGTAACTAGTAGGCCCATGTTGTTTAGGGTAGTGGACATACAGCTAGTAACTAGTAGGCCCCAGTGTTGTTTAGGGTAGTGACATACAGCTAGTAGCTAGTAGGCCCAGTGTTGTTAGGTAGTGGACATACAGCTATACTAGTAGGCCCAGTGTTGTTTAGGGTGGCATACCGCTAGTAAAGTAGGTCCCCAGTGTTGTTTAGGGTAGTGGACATACGCTAGTAGCTAGTAGGGTAGTCCCAGTGTTCGTTAGGGTGGTTGGACATTAACATAAGTAACTGGAGTAGGCCCGTACTGGATGTCCTCTGGGGTTCCAGTTTTTTAGGGTAGTGGATATCATACAGCTATAGTAACTGTTATGTCGGCCCCCCAGTGTGTTGTAGGGTCGGTAGTGTCGACCATACGCAGCTATGTCTAACTCTAGTTAGGCCCCTAGTGTTGTTTAGGGTAAGTGTGAATACAGCTAGACTGGAGTAGGGCTCTGTTTGTGTTAGGCCTAGTGCCTCTATCAGTCTAGTACTAGTAGCCGTGTTGTGTCATAGGCGTACGTGGACATAGGGGCAAGCTAGTAAACTAGTTAATGGCCGTGTATGTGTTGAGGCTAAAGGTTGCTACTACTAGTTACTAGCTGAGTCCCAGTGTGTTTATGGGTGCGAGCATACAGAGTAAATGGGCAGTGTCCGATGGTACAGGTCGTATGCATACGTATCTACTGAGCTCAAGCCCGCTGTGTTATGCCTGTTTGAGTTGTGCTATGCATTGATTAGACCAGTGTGTTTAGTCATCGAGCTAGTAACATAGTAGAGCCCCAGTGTTGTTTAGGGTAGTGCGACAAATAAGCAGGCTAGTAAATAGTAGGCCCACTGAAGGTGTTGTTTTAGGGTAGTGGACATAACCTAAGCTAGTACTAGTAGGCCCCAGTGTTTTTAGGGTATCCTGGAACATACAGCTAGTAGCTTAGTAGGCCCAGTCGTTGTTTAGTGGAATAGCAACTAGGGCCTAGTGTGTGTTAGCTATGTGCAGAACATACAGCTAGTAATACGTAGCCCGTGTGTTTGGGTCTACACTAGTACTAGGCCACCTAGTTTTGGGATTGTTGCGTGGGCATAAGCTATCAGTGAGGCCTCAGTTTCTTTAGAGGGCGTGAGGTGGACAATACCACGCTAAGTATAAAGTAGCCTAGCTGGTAGGCTAAGTTACACTACGCTAGTAACATAGTAGGCCCGTTGTTGTTTAGGGTAGTGGACATACAGCTAGTAACTAGTAGGCCCCAGTTGTTGCTTAGGGTAGTGGACATACAGCTAGTACTAGTAGGCCCATGTTTGTTATAGGGTAGTGAACATAACAGCTAGTAACTAGTAGGCCAGTGTTGTTTAGGGAGTGGACATACAGCTAGTAACTAGTAGGCCCAGTGTTGTTTAGGGTAGTGAGAATACAGCTAGTAACTAGGTCAAAAGCGACCCACGTCTCGCTTGTTTAGGGTAGTTGGACATAACAGCTAGTAAGTAGTAGGCCCATTGTTGTTTAGGGTAGTGGACATAACATGCTAGTAACGTAGTAGGCCCGAGTGTTGTTTAGGGTGGTGACATACAGCTAGTAACTAGTAGGCCAGTGTTTGTTTAGGGTAGTGGACTACATACAGCTAGTAGTAGAGGCCCCAGTGTTGTTTAGGGTAGTGGACATACAGCTAGTAATAGTTAGGCCCCAGTGTTGTTTAGGGTAGTGGACATACAGCTAGTAACTAGTAGGCCCCAGTGTTGTTTAGGGTAGTGGCCATACAGCTAGTAACTAGTAGGCCAGTGTTGTTTAAGGTAGTGGACATACAGCTATAGCTAGTAGCCCCAGTGTTGTTTAGGTAGTGGACATACAGCTAGTTAACTATAGCGCCAGTGTTTGTTAGGGAGTGACATACAGCTGTAGCTAGTAGGCCCAGTGTTGTTTAGGGTAGTGGACATACAGCTAGTACTAGTAGGCCCCAGTGTTGGTTTTAGGGGTTAGTGCTACGCTATAACTAGTAGGTCCCAGTGTTGTTTGCAGGTGTGGACATACAGCTAGTAACTAGTAGGCAGTTGTTGTTTAGGGTAGTGGACATACAGCTAGTAAACTAGTAGGCCCCAGTGTGTTTAGGGTAGTGGACATACCAGCTAGTATCTAGTAGGCCCCCGGTTTTTTAGGGTAGTGGCTACAGCTACGTAGCTAACTAGTAGGCCCCAGTGTTCGTTCGTCTAGGGGTAGTGGACATACTAGGCTAGTACTAGTAGGCCCAGTGTTCGTTGAGGGTAGTGGACATACCATGCTAGTAACAGTACGGGCCCCAGTGTTGTTATAGAGGTAGTGGACATACAGCTACGAAACTAAGTAGGCCCCAGTGTTGCTTGTAGGGTTAGTGGATCTACGCTAGTAAGCTTAGTAGGCCCCATGTTGTTTAGGGTAGTGGACATACAGCTAGTAGCTAGGTAGGCCCAGTGTTGTTTTAGGGTAGTGGACATTACGCTAGTAACTATAGGCCCCAGTGTTGTTTAGCGTGTGGACCATACAGCTAGTACTGTAGGCCCCAGTGTTTTTAGGGTAGTAGGACATACAGCTAGTACTAGTAGGCCCCAGTGTTGTTTAGGGTAGTGACATACAGCTAGTAACTAGTAGGCCCAGTGTTGTATTAGAGGGTACGTTGGCATAACAGCTTAGTAACTAGTATGGCCCCAGTGTTGTTTAGGGTAGTGGACATCAGCTTAGTACTAGTTAAGGCCAGTGTTGTTTAGGGTAGTGGAACATACAGCTAAGTACTAGTCGGCCCCAGTTGTTGTTTAGGTAAGTGGACATACAGCTAGTAACTAGTAAGGACCCAGTGTTCGTTTCGGGTAAGTGGACATACAGTAAGTACTAGTAGGCCCAGTGTTTGTTTAGGGTAGTGGACATACAGCTGTAACTAGCTAGGCCCAGTGTTTGTTTTAGGGGTAGTGGACATACAGCTAGTACTTGTTAGGCCCAGTGTGTTTAGGGTAGTGGACATACAGCAGTAACTAGTAGCCCCAGTGTTGTTTTTTGGGTAGTTGGATCATCAGCTAGTAACTAGTAGGCCCCAGTGTTGGTTTTAGGTAGTGGAGCATACAGCTAGTAAACTAGTAGGCCAGTGTTGAAATGAACCAGTGAAAAGTCCATCATGAAGATGCCTGGAAGAAGCGGCCGCACATATGGAAAACCCATCTCCACACAGAGCCATAGTCCAACCCATAATTTACCACAGTGTGGGTATCTTATTTGACGCAGTGATTCCTCTTCCGAAAGCCTGTCACTTCACTCTTGAGTCCTACGTTTTATCCTCAGACACATAGAGTCCAGACTACTATGTCTGGGAGGTGTAAAAGCCACGATAGAACAAAGGAGCAGTCAACCTGACTTTGACTATCTCCAGGGTCCACTCCAGAGAAACCACAACACACCACACACAACACACACACACACAACAACAACACACACCCACGACACCACCACACCACACACACCACAGGCAACCCACGACCACACATCCACACATCGACACCACGACACAACACACACACACGACTGTGTGGTGGAGTCATCTCTTCTGTACTTTGTTTGGGGAGATGGTTATTTACTGTTCTGTAGATGGTTCTGTTCTGTAGATGGTTCTGTTCTGTAGATGGTTCTGTTCTGTAGATGTTCCTGCTCTGGGCTCTGTAGATGTTCCTGCTCTGGGCTCTGTAGATGGTACTGTTCTGTAGATGGTACTGTTATGGGCTCTGTAGATGGTACTGTTCTGTAGATGGTACTGCTCTGGGCTCTGTAGATGGTACTGTTCTGTAGATGGTTCTGCCCTGGGCTCAGTAGATGGTTCTGTAGATGGTACTGTTCTGTAGATGGTACTGTTCTGTAGATGGTTCTCTTCTGAAGATGGTACTGTTCTGTAGATGGTACTGTAGATGGTTCTGTTCTGTAGATGGTTCTGTTCTGTAGATGGTACTGTTCTGTAGATGGTTCTGTTCTGTAGATGGTACTGTTCTGTAGATGGTTCTCTTCTGTAGATGGTTCTGTTCTGTAGATGGTACTGTTCTGTAGATGGTTCTCTTCTGTAGATGGTACTGTAGATGGTTCTCTTCTGTAGATGGTTCTGTAGATGGTTCTCTTCTGTAGATGGTTCTCTTCTGTAGATGGTACTGTAGATGGTTCTCTTCTGTAGATGGTTCTGTAGATACTTCTGTTTGGACCTGCTGCTTTTCGCATGGATTTAACTGGATTCTTATTTCTCTGTGGTTTTAGGCTGTTAACCATCTAGTGTGTGTGTGTGTGTGCGCGCATCGGCCCGAGTGCGTGTCCCTCTTTATGCTTGTGTGTTTGGCAGAGTGCTTCAGGCGCGAGGCCAACAGTTAAAGGTCTCCCTATAGAGCTCCATATGGAGCGGTGACGGCCCACTTGATGTTGGAAGGCGGTCAGAGATGGAACGAAATACAAGGAAAGAGAGAGAGAGAGAACGAGTGACAGTTTTTTTTCTCTGGTTTCCCCTCTCTGTCATTAAACTCCCATGTGAAAGCTGGTGCTGTGTGGATCCAGCCAGAACCAGCCATGTGTGTGCTCTCAGTGKTTTGCCTCAGGCGACCCAACCAGAACTACACACACACACACAACCCCCCCCTGCCTAAGCCCGCCCGTTATCCCTTAGAGGGGCATCCCAGAGAAGCCACCAGCCATCTGGACCCAGTCAGTCAGTGAGTTCCAAGTTGAACTCTCCTGCTCTGCCTCTTTCAAGGAGAAGTGGAACGTTTCCTAGTGCAGACACGCCTGATAATCAATCTCCCTTTTCCTCTTTCTTTCTACCAGTCAGTCAGTCAACCAGGCAGTCAACCAGGCAGTCAACCAGGCAGT
>NW_019942921.1:42169-50169 GCF_002910315.2 Salvelinus sp. IW2-2015 | reverse complement strand
ACACACACACACACACACACACACTGTTTTCTCAATGATGAAATGGTTGTTTGAAAGATGAGTTCATATATAGTGCCTCAGACCACACACTGGCACCTAGGTGTTGATTATGGGATCTGTGTGTGTGGGGGTTTAAATTTAGCGTGACATGATGATGCTGGTATTTGTCATTAGGGAGTAAATGTAGCCAGTGCTGGCAGCTTCTTCTAAATCTCTACTCTCTCCCTCCCACTGTCTCCAAACCAGTCACTTAACACTTCCAGGTTTTCAATCTCTCCCTCACTAATGCTTGTGCATGTCCTCAAGACACTCACATTGAGGGATRGTTATCCACAGTGACTTACCAACAACTTCGAGTGTTTTAAATAATCACCGTCACAGGGAAAACCTTTCCTAGAAGTCTATAAACCTTCTCTCACCACAGTTCATCATATSTCTAGCTGTGGATTTCTCCTACCACCCATGCCTACACAAAGGTATGAGTGAGAGGTTGGGTAATTACAGGGTTGTGGAGCGAGAGGGAGCCTGTCAGCCCTCAGGTATTGAAATCAAACACCTCTAATCCCCCTAAGTGTTGTTCTCCCTTTGCACAACCCCTCCAGGCCCCAACGGGTGTTGAGCGTTCGTAGATTCATCAGCTATTCTGCACGCTGGTACACTCAGACGAGAGTGCTCTGAAATCGGAGTAGATAGCCAAAGTGAATTTACCAACGCACCCTAAGCAAAGGGCTCTGACTAGGGCGTGTCTTCGCTGGGATCTGACTAGGGCGTGTCTTCGCTGGGATCTGACTAGGGCGTCTCTCACATGCTGACCAGACCAGACACGTGGCGTGCGCAAGCGTTGCAAAATAAATGTTGAAATCCATGTTATTCAATTATTGCACCCACAATGCTCGCGAATCCCCGAGCTGAAAAGTTGACCAATAGAATCGGTCAACTTTCTACTATGGGGGAATAGTAGATTGATATAGGCTAGTGATCTTGATGTTCGGTACTCGTCTTGTTGGCTGGTGGATAAAGTAAATGGGGCGGCAGGTAACCTAGTGGTTAGAGCGTTGGGCCAGTAACCGAAAGGTTGCTAGATCGAATCCCCGAGCTGAAAAGGTAAAAATCTGTCGTTCTACCCCTGAACAAGGCAGTTAACCCGCTGTTCCCCGATAGGCCGTCATTGAAAATAAGAACTTGTTCTTAATTGACTTGCCTCGTTAAATTAAGGTTAAATAAAAAAATATATAAAAATGTGGACAGGTTATTCTCACCTTTTTCAAAGTGCACATCAGAATTTCCTAAGAAGGACCGGACATTGTTGCATCCTGGACTTGCATGTTCTGTTAATAAATGTGATTTCTGTGGTTCTGAGCACTGTGGGGGAACACCGTAATCAGGTTAGGCACCCAATGTATATGGGTCCGGTAAATTTCTCATGTCTGGTAAATTAAAATGCTGCTGTGCTAATGTCCGGTGCCACATTTTCCTAACGGAAACCCTGGTTGTGTGTGTGTGTGTGTGTGTGTGTGTGGTGCACATGTAGGTGAGCTAGATGCGTCTATCAGCCAGCTGTCTGCCATGCATATCATTGTATGATAATCAGTCAACTTGATTTTCAGCCATAAACAAGCTGCTCCCCCTGACACACACTTGAGTTGACCTTAGAGATCACACTATGACTCTTGACCTGTTGAAGTCCTCTGTGTATTGTGTGTTTGTTCAGTTACGCACTGTTTGCTGTTCTGGTCAGAACTGCTCCTCAACCACACTCTGGTCTAACACACTCTGGTTAACAACCTTGGTTACAACCTGGTCTAACACTCTGGTCTAAACACTCTGGTCTAACACACTCGGTCTAACACACTCTGGTCTAACAGTCCACTGGTCTACACACTCTGGTATGAATTGCAGGCTCGGGTTCAATTACTCTCACTCACTTACTCACCTCAGCTCACTCTACTTTACTAAACTCACTCACATCACTCATCACTACTCACTCACATCAACTCATCACTCAATCACTCATCACTCACTCTCACTCATCTCCCATCTGTCTGTTTGCCTGTTGTCCTGTCTGCTGCCTCCCTGTCCTGTCTACCGTCCATGTCTGTCTGTGCCTGCCTGTCCTGGTACCTGTTGTGTCTGTCTGTCTCTGCTGTTGCCTGCCTGTGTACTGTCCTGTGTACCTGTCCTGTTGTCTGCCTGTCTGTCTGTGTGGCTTTCACTTACTGCTGCTCTATACATAGTAGAGGTCGACGATTTCTGATGTTTTCAACCGATACCCGATTATTGGAGGACAAAAAAGCCGATACCAATTAATCGGCCGATTAATATATATTTTAACTTTTTTAAATATACATATATATGATATATAATGACAATTACAAATATCTCAATGAACACTTTTATTTTAACATGTCACCTCCGTCTACCACAATACATCGTGTACCTCTCCACAATACATCGTGTCACTCTCACCAATACATCGTGTCACCTCTCACCAATACATGTGTATCATCTCACCCAATAATCGTGTCACCTCTCACAAGTCATCGTGTCACCTCCTCACCAATACATCGTGTCACTCTACCAATACATCGTGTCACCTCTCACAATAAATCGTGTCACCTCTCACCATTAATCAAACACATTCCTCAAGCTACAGGTTCACCAGTTACTACTGTGATAGTCACCTCCTGTTGAGACATTTGGCTTCAATGGTTTCAATTGAACATTCGTGACCCTACCGCTGACACTAAATGTGGAAGACTGTTGGAATCCTCTGTTTGCTTTCAGGAGGCTTTTCAATGCAACACATTCAATTGGTAGACAATGATCCCCCCCCCTCAAGTCACGCACCCTGGATGGCTGAAGACTAGATTGGGGGGGGGGGGGGAGCTGTCTTTATGAAGTCCTCGTCTGTCGTCAGAGGTACAGAGCAGAGCAAAGGGGACACCAATCAAACATGCATCCCTGACCATTAAGATGACAAGTCTGAGTCTCAGGATGTTGTGTGTTCAGTATAATACAACAGGAATACGTGTGTGGTTTTCAACATCTGATTACTACCTAAGAGAATGGGGGGTGTGTCATGACTGTCATCAGAGCTCGGTAGGATTTAGACAGTAGAGGTTCACTTCATGTGATGTAACACGACGTTGTTCAACCAGTTTCGACTCTTCTGAGCCCCTCGTCGACCAGCATAAGATTAGCGACGGTCAACCGTTTCGATCTTCTAGCCCTCAGTCGACCATCAGAATTAGCCACGCTAGATGTCTGGTGTTGACGACTCCCGTTGGTGTTCTTCTCTTTGGGTAAAGCGTTGTTCTGAAGAACGCGTAGTACGATTCCATGCAGTGTGTCAGTACATTTCTAGCACTTTTTGTTTACATACCTACATTACTCATCTCATATGTATATACTGTACTCTATACCATCTACTGCATCTTGCCTATGCCGTTCTGTACCATCATCTCATATATTTTTTGTACATATTCTTTATCCCTTTACACTTGTGTGTATAAGGTAGTAGTTGTGGAATTGTTAGGTTAGATTACTTGTTGGTTATTCCTGCATTGTCGGACTAGAAGCACAAGCATTTCTCTACACTCGTTAACATCTGGTACATTTGTTGTGCTAAAATAAAATTTGATTTGATTTCTCTGCAACAGCATCTCTACTCTCTCCTACTGACTCTGATGCGCTATGCGTCTGTGTGTGTTGTGTGTTTTTATCAAGGACCCTAACTTCTCTTGTCAGTGTCTGTCTGCTTCTTATTGAACCTCTAAAAGCACGAGGAAGTTTTRGTGCCAAACCCAGCATTGACCTTCTCGTGCTAAACCTGTGTGTGTGTGTGTGGGGGGTGTGGTTTTTCAGAATGTCATTCAGCCTGCCATGCACTGTGAGGTAGGGGAAGTACAGCCAGGCCAGTCATCACACAGTGACACTAGTGACTTATTGACCCACTTTCCATAATTGACTGTCATCGTCTTTATCCTGGTGACTTAGTGCACTGCTACGGCTGCTTGGTGGACAGTCCACAGCTCATACACTTCCCAGTGCACTGGATGGCAAGACGGATTCATTCACATCCTTACTAGGTCCAGGTGGGAGTTTTGGCCGGAGAAAACGGTGGTGACCTCACTCTCACTTCCTGTTGGAAAAGAGAGAGTCAGGACTTCCTGTTATTATGAAGGCCTAAGTATTTTTATGTGGAACTACCGTTTGGCTTGATGAGTAGTGTTAAAATGGAAGTACACAGGCCTAGTGACCTATGGTGGTGCTACCCTCTGCTTGCCAGGAGTATTGGCAGGTCCACAGACACACTGAGTCAGAATCAGGATCCTTTGGTTCTTCTGTGGGATGTTACGTTGATTCCCAGCAAAGACCACATGCACAAGGTGGTTCTGCTTGGTCAGTACGTTGTCCCCAGCTGTATACATTCCAACACTTCAGTGTTTTATCTCCCTCTCCTAATTAACTGTGTATATAGACTAAAGAACATCAACACTGTCTGGCTGGGGAAGTTGTCTCTGTGTAAATGAACTCCCAAAAGCAGAATGTACTGCAGACTGAACCAGTTGTCGTGAGGAGGCGGGAGGAAGCGAGAGAGTGATAGCGGAGGGAGAGAAAAACAGAAACCACAGTTTGGACAGAGCTTCCTTTTCCTCTATTGGCCTTCTCTCCGAAGAGGTGGAAATGTCACCAACAGACCAGACACATATATTTTTTTGATTCTCATTTCCTTTCTTCCCCCTCTCTTCCTCCCTCCATTCAGCGTCCACCATCCGGGGTTAGCTTGTTTTGCTGCACTCGTCCAGACAGACAAATAACAAGAGACATTTTGTCTGTCTCGACGTACGCTAGCTAGCACTCTTGGGGTCGTCAAGTGTTTTGATTGACAGCTGGCTATTTTTAATCCCAGTGTGCCGTTGGGCCTCTGAGGCCAGGAAGTTAAACCCAGCTGGCTGATGGACAGAAAGGCATACCTCTTTCTGAATAAAAGTGTAAATGAAGGTATGGTAGCCTAGTGGTTAGAGCGTTGGGACAGTAACCAAAAGGTTGCTATATCGAATCCCCGAGCTGACAAGGTAAAAATCTGTCGTTCTACCCCTGAACAAGGCAGTTAACCCACTGTTCCTAGGCCGTCATTGTAAATAAGAAATTGTTATTAACTGATTTGCCTAGTTAAATAAAGATGTAAAGAAAATAAATGATTGGCCAGACAGTCTACCTCCACCTCTACTTCACTGATCTAAATTGTTTTTTGACCTCTGACACGCTGAGTGTGTTCCCCTCCTTTTCTTGTTATTCTCTGTGATTTTCTTAGCTGGTGCTTGCGGTGGTTCACTGGGCCTATTTAAAGATTGCGCCAGAAAATCCCCCACATAAATAAGCGATCAAGCAAACCAATAAATATTCCCTGTGTGTGTGTGTGTGTGTGTGTTGTTGTTGGTGTGTGTGTGTTGTTGTGTGTGTGTTTGCAGTCTGTACATAGAGCTGTGAAGAAAGGGCTGTGGTTTTTCCTGGAACTTGGTTTTCACACTAAGCGCTGTGATGACCAGAGACACCGTCTCTAAGCTACGCCTCAGAGAGATAGCGACAAAGCTGAAATCTCTACCAATCTCCATTTGAGATTCACCTTTTTTGTGCTTTTTCCAATGTCTCCTTTTTGTGTTTTTGAAACCAGTTTTATACCAGAGAAGTTTATGATTGCTTCACACTCCATAAATGGCATGATTTATTTTTATTTTTTAGTATTTAGTTTTATATATTTTAGTATTTTTTTTTCTTCACACCCTTTTCTCATATCCAATTGGTAGTTACAGTCTTGTCCCATTGCTGCAACTTCCATACGGTCTCAGGAGAGGCGAAGGTCGAGAGCCCTGCGTCCTCCGAAACACAACCCAGCCAAGCCACACTGCTTCTTGACACAATGCACCCGGAAGCCAGCCGCACCAATGTGTCGGAGGAAACACTGTCCAACTGGCGACCGGGGTCAGCTTGCATGCGCCCGGCCCGCCACAGGAGTTGCTAGAGCACGATGGGACAAGGACAATTGTGCGTGGGTCTCCCGCTCGCGGCCGGCTGCGACGCAGTGCCTTTGTCCCCTGCGCCACTTGGAAGGCCCCTGCGCCACTCGGAAGGCCCCTGCTGTGCTCTTTATTATGAGAAAGTGATGTCCTCTCATTGCCTGATATTGACCTAGTTGTGTGTGAGAGATATTTACAATGTTATCACCGTAGCTGGCCTGAGCATGATGCTGATATTTACAATGTTATCACCGTAGCTGGCCTGAGCATGATGCTGATATTTTCATTGTCTTTTTCTGTTCTCTCCCTTCTTTCTCTGTCCTCTTTCTCTCCACATTAAAAATCTCTCTTGCAAATATTCAAATATCTTATAGAGGGTCTACTTTAGCCCCCCCCCCCTCCAGGACTGAGGGGATAAGGGAGAGAAGGACACAGGGATGCAAACTAGTCACCTTTTGGCGAAAATTCGCCGTTTTGAATCCAAAATAGGTGACCTATGTGATTGTGTAGATCCGATGAGAAAAGTTTGGGCGGGGGCTTTGGTGACTACTGCTGTATGCGAACGAGTGATGCGCATTTGAGCAATACTGGCTGGATCCAAGGCTCAAGCCAAGTCAGGATGCTAAGAGCAGTCCCAGAGCAGGGCCTTTACAGGATGCTAGAGCACAGCCCACAGAGCCAGGCCTTACAGGATGCTAAGAGCAGTCTGCCAGAGCAGGGCCTTACAGGATGCTAAGAGCGTCCCAGAGCAGGGCCTTACAGGATGCTAAGAGCAGTCCAGGGTGGAGTTATCCTTGGGTTCGTTCAGACTGCTAACACGTCAAGTTCCCCGTGATGCCTTCGGCAGTGTTGTGATCGTTTCCCCCTGTGATGCGCTTGGCAGTGTTGTATACGTTTCCCTCTGTGATGCCTGGCAGTGTTGTGATACGTTTCCCCTGTGATGCCTGGCAGTGTTGTGATACGTTCCCCTGTGAATGCCCTGGCAGTGTTGTGATACGTTTCCCCCTGTCGATGCCTTTGGCAGTGTTGTGATACGTTTCCCCTGTGATGCCTTGGCAGTGTTGTGATACGTTTTCCCTGTGATGCCCTGGCAGTGTTGTGATACGTTTTCCCCCTCTTGATGCCCGTGGCAGTGTTGGTGATACGTTTCCCCCTGTGATGCCTTGGCAGTGTTGTGTGATAGCGTTTCCCCTCTGTGAGCCTTGGCAGTGATTGTGATACGTTTCCCCTGTGATGCCCTGGCCAGTGTTGTGATACGTTCCCTCTGTGATGCCCTGCAGTGTTGGATACGTTTCCCCCTGTGAGCCTTGGCAGTGTTGTGATACGTTTCCCCCTGTGATGCCTTGCATGTTGTGATACGTGTCCCCTGTGATGCTTGGCAGGTGTGATACGTTTCCCCTGTGATGCCCTGGCAGTGTTGTGATAGCGTTTCCCTCTGTGATGCCTTGGCAGTGTGTGAAATCGTTTCCCTCTGTGATGCCCATGCAATGATACGTTTCCCTCTGTGATGCCTTGGCAGTGTTGGTGATACGTTTCCCCCTGTGATGCCTTGGCAGTGTGGGGGATACGTTTCCCCCTGTGATGCCCTGGCAGTGTTGTGATACGTTTCCCTCTGTGATGCCTTGGCAGTGTTGTGATACGTTCCCCTGTGATGCCCTGCAGTGTTGTGATACGTTTCCCTTGATGCCTGCAGTGTTGTGATAGTTTCCCCTGTGATGCCTGGCAGTGTTGTGATACGTGTTCCCCCTGTGATGCCTTGCAAGTGTTGTGATACGTTTCCCCTGTGATGCCTTGGCAGTGTTGTGATACGTTTCCCCCTGTGATGCCTTGCAGTGTTGTGATACGTTTCCCCTGTGATGCCTGGCAGTGTTGTGGATACGTTCCCCTGTGATGCCCTGGCAGTGTTGTGATACGTTTCCCCCTGTGATGCCCTGGCAGTGTTGTGATTACGTTTCCCCCTGTGATGCCCTGGCAGTGTGT